>NC_034597.1:1852371-1875660 GCF_900095145.1 Mus pahari | reverse complement strand
AAAAAAAAAGAAAGAAAGAAAGAAAGAAAGAAAGAAAGAAAGAAAGAAAGAAAGAAAGAAAGAAAGAAAGAAGAAAGAAAGAAAGAAGAAAAAGAGCATTTACTTGAGGGCTTGATTACATTTTTATAATGGCAGCCATACATTGGTCCTGGGGCAGAAACTGAGAACTTCACATCCTGATCCCCAGTCAGGCAGATACAGAGTCAGGGAGAGCCACTGGGCCTAGGCATGTATGTGCTTTGGAAACCTTCAAGTCCACTCCCAGCAGCACACCTCATCCAACAATGCCATGCCTCCTAATCCTCCCAACAGTTACCTGGTGACTAAGAGTACAAATATAGGAGGCATTGAAAGCCATTCTCATTCAAACCACCACCCCTCATCCCTGGGGCTGTACTGTAGTCCAGTGAGAGATACTGCCTCAAAAACAAAAAAAACGGCACAGACTCACTTCCAAAGAGAGATGTTCTGATTAAGGACCAATTCTGTTTCTGAAGATGCCTGTCTGCTTTCTATTATTTCTAAGACACCTCCATCAACTCCTAGCTAATATTTTGGCGCTAAAGCCCAGGACAGCTTTGTAGGTTGTATACTCCAGCTAAACTTTCCTCTCTCCCCTTATACATATTCGTCTTTTTTTTTTTTTCTGAGATTCATATTACCAAGAGCTCAGCAGATCTGTGGACTTATTAGGGCTTAATGGTTTCCCGTTTCAACTTGAAACCTAGAGATTTTTGGTGTGTCATGTGAACTTAGCTTGGGTTTTATCCCTCATCTGTCTTCTTCTTCTCCCCTTTCTGTCTCTGCTTTCTCTTATTCTCACCACCAACCAGCTATCCTTCAATATTTCGATCAGAGGCCTTTCCTTATTGGTCCATACCACATTCAATAGTCTCACACGAAGATAAAATCCAAGACCAATCTAAGGGTGCCCTAAACTGGCACCCTCATCCAGACCCAAGGGTTCTGGTCACTTATTTCTGGCCATTTTCAGACTATAGGTGATGATTTATTACCAGAAACATGCTTCACCATTATATTGCCTAAAACAGGTCCAAGATCTTTATTCCTATACACTTTTGGCTTTTCTTAAAACAAACCTTTTGGTATTAGTATGTCTGTCGATTGATGTCTAGACCCATTACAAACTGGATAATGCTTTGGACATTCAGAGTCTCACTGAGTCATGAAAACTTTACAACACAGAATGGACCAAAGGTCTGACATGTTCCCTACATCCAAGTTTCTTTTACATCTTCACTCCTGTCCTCTGCCCAAGTCCTCACTTTCACACCTAAGGTTTTATGAGCTCAAACTCTATAACTAATTCTCTGACCTCTCGGGCAGATGTTATTTTGGTTGATAAGACCCTCCTTATTAGAAGCTGAACAAGTTAAGTTATATTAACTTTTCTGTGCGGTTTAAGGCAGTACACTGGCTCTGAATGAGATTTGGCCTTCCCTCTCCAGACTCATGCATGTTTATCTTCCAAAGCCCTGCCCTGGGTCAGACTGGCCCCCTGACTGTGACTAGGAAAAGGAGGACAAGCCAGCCCAACTCTTGCCCAATCCTGGAACTGGGCTGGTAGCATCACTTAGGAAGTTATTTTTCTAAACTGAAACATTATACTGTGATTCTAGCTACTCTATCAGCTACTTATGGACTCAGCTTCCTTGAGCAGAGACCATGCAATTCCTTACCACTTCCTTATTTTGCTACTTTTTGGCCTCTGTCTGGGCCATAGGCATCATCTCATCCTACTGACACACTAACCTATCTAACTAGTGTTTCTTAAGAAAAACAGTGTCACAATCCACATTTTATCTGTGAAATGATGGACTCCACAGGGACTTGAAATGCCCAGGTGGGTGGTGGGCTCACTTTACCATGAGGCTGAGTTCACCTTGAGCAGAAGACAACCTTGTGCTTTGCTGTCTCAGCTGAGGAACCTCATCACGATGGAAGCAAGCATGTAACTTCATCATCATCTTTGCTAACTATATCATAAAGAGGGAAAATGTCACATGATTTCACAACTGTCTTGGTTAATGTGACCACATGGTATAATGCAAACTGGCAGCTGCCATAAACCTTCAGGCTCAGAGTCTTCTGGGGGGCGCTGCACTCTTTTACATCAGATGAAGGAGGAAAACAAATCAGACTTTCACATTGCTTTGGGTTTTGGTTTGGTTGGCTTCATACACACCCTTACTTCACTCCTGTTAGGGTGTTCCTTCATCTCTAAGTTCTCACTAATTTTCCTTTGCATGAGTCACGGTCCCTTCCTTTTGCCCTATATTCCCGTGTACTGTTACCATCTTCCGATGTGCTCCACTCTTACCTATCTCCTTAACCACGCCACACGAGAGCTGGGTATCCCTCTTAGATAGAATCCGTAAGCTCTTAAAGGGAGCTAGTTCCAGTTACTCACCCAAATCCTGGATCTCTCCACTAAGGTCCAGCACTCCTGGGCTGCCCCTTCCCCTCATCACTATGGAGTCAGGCTCCTGTCATGCTATGTCTTTACATGACTGACCCCTTCCCAGGAAGGGAATACATTGCCCCCTTCTTTTAATCTGTCCTCAGGGTCTAGAATGGAGAGATAAGTACCTAAAAGTCTCAGGTGGATTGAGAGACTCTGGGGTGGAAATTTGATATGACTGATAACACTATATGTTGGGTACATATGCCAGTACCTCTCACTTCAAGACTTCAGAGAACTGACCTGCAGATGGACTATTCCATCTCATTGTTTCCCTTTTTTCATCCTATAAAACACCAAGACTCTCCAGAGCATGTGTGCACAGTCTCACTTCTGTAGAGACTGCTGCCCTTCGGTTTTTATCGAAGTACAATCTTACTTCTTGGAGAAAAACAATCAAGGTGAGTGGGACTCTGGCTTTCATGAGCACCGGCAAGCACACACACACACATCTCTCTATTCCGTTTATCTCACCATGACAACCTAGCCTCTTGTTTGCAGTTTGCATTACAGTGGCTGACATGATCTGATGCTTTTATACTTTGCTCACTCGCTAAACTATACCCACACTGACTTTCCCTATTTTCGGAAATACCAAACGTGTCTCCAGCCTTAAGACCAACAGTAGCGTCCTCTGCCTCTCTTGTGTTTGGACGATTCTACTCTCTGTCCCAGCTCAGACTTTAACCTGAGGCTTCTCCTGACTTTCTTGTATGAAACCAGTTCTTATTCTATATGCTTTCCATCCCACAATCGTTTCTTGTTTAATTTTGTACCAAATGTCACTATTTGACATTTGTGCCTAGTAGAGAGTTGTAGATTGGGTGAGCTATTCTACAGTAGTGTATGTATATGATACAGAGCACTGGAGTGTAAAACATGCAAGATGAGCCACTCTGAAAGACGCAAGAGCAGAGAGCAGGGCACTGAGCCCTCTTGGCCGGCTTCTTCCTAGCCCTAAGCTACATAGCCTCGGGCTCACACAGCTAGATCAGAATCCTGAGAGAACGGCATGGAGGAAGGGCTTGATACATTGTTAAGTATTGTCTACCACTGCCTGTGCTAGGCTGGCAAGTTAGCCTGTGAATGGAGACACTTGCTGAAGGAGCCTTAAGTGGATGGCCAGGGGCAAAAGCATCCTGTTAGTGAGTGAATGGATCTTAACAAAAGAGCTGGCTTCCTTTAAGTCCAGTGGGGGAGCTGACCCAGAATCTCATTTGATACTTCATTGTATCCCAGGCCTGGTTCCAGGAGGAGGTCATTACTTCAGCCAATAATCCAACATAAAGGCTTCCTATTCTTCAGTTACATAAAGTAATACAAGGCACATCCCAGCATCAGACATTAGGATTAACACTGACAAGGCTTAGTTAAAATGCTCTACCAGACAGAAGCTCTAAAGTGACTAACCCAGCTAATGTGGCCGCACAATGATTCTTACTTCACAGGGAGAAGGACTTATGTTTAAATACTATTAACACTCTTACTGTGATGGCTTTGCTGTAACAATAATGCTATCTACATATGAATATGATTTCATAATAATGTGAATTCTTTACCATTAATTTTTATGCTTTTAATTTTGATAACGGCACTCACTATTATGGAGAGTCATCTCTTTCCTTGACTTAAGTTATTTTTTCGTTCCTGTTTTTAAAGTAAAATTGAAATTGTACTATTAAGATGAGGGCACGATTTGCAAATGGGGAACTATCTGTGGGAGTTAGAGTGGACAAGTCAGAAATAGATGGTTTTCAATTTAAGCTGAATGTTGACCATTAATTAACAGTGATAGGCACAGTAGTAATACTAATTACCAGCCTGCAGCTCTTCCCCTGGGGAATGGCAGGCAGCCTGATGTTGTAGAAACTGCACTGGAGATTACAGGAGGGCAGGGATGTTGGGCCTCCCTTCCAAAGGAATAGCATGTGTTCTGTGGATTTTAGGATTCGTTTCCTGCTTTATACAATTCCCTGTTGGCAGGAGCCCTCTCTCAGCCCCCTTCCCTACTCAGAAGTAGTGCTTTCAAAGGACCATGGATGGAGGGGTTGTGTGCTATGCAATACAGTTCATAACACAAACTTTTTCCAGAAGTCACAGGATATAGGGCACGGGTTGTGCATTATATGAATAGGCCAGGTACATTGTAGAACAGTTAGTCTGTTTGTCTCAGCATTTAAACAGTACAAGCATATGCCTACCTTATGCTATAGGTTTTGTATTTGTGTATGTATTAGAAAATTCTTCTGCACTAGGTAGACTTCACCTGTTATTCAAGATGACTCATGCTCTAACCTCTCACATTTTCCTGGTTAACATGACAGAGAGAAAAAGAGCATGGTGTATAATATCAATTCTTAAATGCTTCCCTCAAGAAGTAGTTCATGTCTTATATCATTTATTTGATAACGGCAGCCAAGCAACGTGGCCCCATCTCATTTTAGGAAAGCCGTCCTTCCTTTTAACAGGAGTGAGATAAACTAGAAATATCAGTGTACAGTGAAGACTACAAGAGATACCTCGAGGGTCAGTAATAGGCTCAGTTCCAGCTGCAGTCACGTAGTAAACACTGCAGCCTGGCTCAAGAATGGATCTATATAGCAAAAGAAAAACACTCACCTCATTTACAGGAAGTTACCTCACAGATAACAACAGCCCAGGCTCTCAGCCATGTAATCCATTTTGCCTGATGAATGACAGTAATAATTTCTATTCGTTCAATTTTTTTTTTTTTTTGCATTCAAAAGTATTGATGTGTAGTCCCTGGAATGCGCTAGAAATGGAAAGTATGTATCTCTATGAATCATCTCACATGGTTTCTGACCTTATGAGATTTGGGTCTCTCAGGGGAGACAAATACTTTACAAGAAAAGAATTAACAAATGTGAATGCTATTGGTTGGATGTGTGCAAGCAGGCCACAGGTGTTCATGGTTCTTCCCCCTTTCACAGAACCCTGACAACCCCATGAAGGGACCTCCCACAGTTCTGAGTCCTTTAGTCAGATCACTAGAGCAAGGTACATGGCATTCAGGTGACTTGTTCTTTGAGACGTACAGGACAGTGGAGCAGCCTGAGAACTATTGTGCCAACTTGCCCATTTACTGTTCATCATGGTTGTTTCCTGGGTCACATGAGAATGGGTCAGGGTGGAGGCAAAGGTCGACCCGGCTCAGAGCATCTATCTCTTGGAAGAGCCCTGTAACAGATGATGCCAGTGTGCGACCACAACCCCTAGGTGGTCGCTTTACACACTGCTCCTTGCTGTCCCCCATAAACCCCAAAACATTCTAGAACATTCTAACCCTTGGTGTCTACTCTGCGTAAGGGAAGCTAGTGAATTTGTCTAAATACCCTTACTTCTTTGGTCTTAAGGAAACCATTGTGGCATGTACGAGTTGCTCCCTAGAGGGAGATTCTTTTACTCATAGGAGCTGTGTCATTAGCACATTCTAAAGACTTCTCCTTGCCTTCTTTCACTAGAGATTTCTAGAGTCACCTAATGCTGTTAGCACCCTATGCCAAAAAGGCAAACAGACATGCTTGTCCTATCACAAGGTCACAGAATTTATAAATTACTGTGATTCGCAATGGTGTCTAACACTACTAATTCACAAGCTACAGAACTTCCATTGACTGCAGTTCACCAAGGAGTCACCAGTTTCCCTTGGTAGTTGATGACTAACAGTCAGAAGTTTTAATTGCTAACTCTAGTCTGGAGCCTTATACTTAACACACATACACAGGTATGGGTAGGTTATAGAATGGCTACTAAGATGTTAAAGAGATCAAAGATCTCACAGAGGCTTTACTAGAAAAAACAAAACAAAAACAAACTAACAAAAAATGATTACATATTTAAAGAGTCAACAAGAAATGATTAATAAAATATTAGAGAACCCAACACAGCAGGACAGCTGTAAAAGTAGAGCCAGACACAGGAGTAAGCCAATGGGAGAAGCGCAGGCCCTGTCCAAACTCCAGATGGAAGGACAGGCAGGTGGAACAGGCAGCATTTGGAGTGAGCTTCACTGGACTAAAGCTCTGGGGACAGTTGGGACTTTTCCTGCTCATCCTTGATGGATTGGGTGATCTGATGACAGTCAAGCTGTTTCAAACGTGCCATTAAGTATCTTTCTTTCTATGGAGTCTTCCAATAGGTACCCTGTATCCTCAGATCTGATTTTTCTGATGTGTTTTTTTTTTTTTTTTTTTTTGTTGCTTGGTATTTAGAGATAGGATCTCACTTTCTAGCCTAAGCTGGCCTTGAATCTAGTGATCTCCTGCCTCAGCTACTCTAATAATAGAATTATAGGTAGTAGCCACCGTACCTGGTCTCATGTAGGTTAAGTATGCCTTAGAGCAGGTTATAGCCTGATTTCCACACCCACTAAATCAGCATCCTTGTTCTTAGGTGTTCTCAAAGAAACCAACGAAAGAAAGTTTTGTTTAAGCTGGTTGTGGTGTCCAATACCTGTAATACCAGCATCAAGAAGCTGATCAAGAGAGTCATAAATCTGAGGTCAGAATGGGATTTATAAGAAGACATGGGTTACAGGGAACAATAGGTGGAAGGGTTAATTCATACCTCCCCAGAAGCCCAACAGTCTCTGTTTCTCTACAATGGGCACGCTAAGACAAAAGAGTGAGATCTGACAGCAGTGACTCGGACCTCTCCCTCTCCGGGATGTCACTGCATGGCCGCCAGGCTTTAGCAAGCTGATTGCTTCTGCTCATGTTTCTGAAAATGTCACTGTTAGTGTATTTAGTCACAGCATCCGCAGCTGGCAGCATATACTACAGCTTCAATTGCAGCGCTTTTTCAAAAAGCATCTTGTGATAATTTGGTATTTTTGTGTTCGTATTCATCATGACTAGGACCAATTACATTGCACGGTCTTTGTGGGGGGGGGGGCGCTTTAAAACAGGAGGAAGACTGTAGGAAATATATTGGATTATTTCATTTCCTCTCTGACTACAGTGATTCATGGCCAAGTTAAAATTCCTTCCCCAGGTGCAGTGTTTACTAGTTAACTTTTTGTCCTAAAATATATTGATTAAAGAAATAAATTAAGGTCCAATTTATGATAATAGACTTCTTGTCCTTAACAAAACACACAAGGTGCTCTTTGAGAAAAGGTGATGGTTTTTAGCATAAATTATGATGGATTTGCAATTCATCACCTTCCTTTCCTTGTTCTTCCTTAGCAAAAAGACCTCATTTGTGCATTATCAAGGAAGGAATATTATTAGGGATGTGATTATTCGGCAGAAGTGCTAATGATGATGGGAAAACTTTGAAGAGAATGTAACCAAGCTGGAAGTTTCTGCAGTCTGAAAATTAGCAGTTTGAAAGTTTGCCCTGAGCATTTTAGTCTTTCAGACATTACCTTCCTTAATGAGGCATTAAAAATAAGTCTTTTCCTGTGAGGGATATAAATAAAACACACACACACACATGTGTGTGTGTATAATTTTATATAATATATAATATAATATAATATAATATAATATAAAATATAATTATTATGTATAATATATAATTATGTGTTATATATAAACACATATATTGACATTATTTATTATGTATAATATATTCATTATATAAAATATATGCATATGCCCTCAGGCCTTCAACTTGAGGACAGGGAAGTAGGACATAGGAGCGTTTCTAGTGTTGCCAGTTCCTCAGTTCCCAGGAAGCATTATAATGGCCAATTCTTCTTCACCCTTCTCACCTTATACATTTGTCCCATGGTCTCCATAGAATCTTCCTAGATAGCAGAGCCCATAGACAGTAAGTCTCTTGCATAAAACTATGATTGCAAATAACACATGACACATGCATATCTTCTAGTAACATGTTACCTCTAGGTTACTTACAACAGCCAATGTCATGTAACTGCCGTGCAAATAATTATTATCCTGTTCAAGGAATTTTAAAAGAGAGAGGCTCTTCAGTCTGTGCACTCCCCAACTCCAGTATTTTTTAATCTGTTCTTGACTGGCTCTGAGGATGCTCGGCCTGTAGATTCCATGGAACTCTCGGGAAGCATTCACATTCTACAGAGGCCCCTTACAGGAAAGCTGCTTCTGTCCGAGTCCACGGGATCCCGGGACCCTGCAATTGGTTCTTTTGTTTTTTCTTTTCTTTTTTCTTTTTTTCTTTTTTCCTTTTTTTTTTTGAGATAAGGTCTCAGATAACCAGCCAGGCAGTGGTGGCGCACACCTTTAATCCCAGCACTTGGGAGGCAGAGGCAGGCGGATTTCTGAGTTTGAGGTCAGCCTGTGCTACAGAGTGAGTTCCAGGAAAGCCAGAGCTACACAGAAAAAACAAACAAACAAACAAACAAACAAAAAACCCTGTCTCTATAAAACAAAAACAAAAACAAAACAAAACAAAACAAAACGGTCTACAGATCTCACATAGCCAAGGCCGGAATCATACTGGTGATGAAAATGAGAACAGCATTGATGATCTGATCCCCCAGACTCTGCTTCAGTTTCTTTGGATCTAGATAGATTATCTCAGGTTCCCTTTATGTCACAAGGAGTTTGGCTTTTTCCTGAAGGTTGGTACTTTTCTAGAACTTAGAATGCTTCTTCTCCATGGGCAGATTCTCTTTCCAGAGATTCACTCCAGATGCTCAGATTGCTTTTCGCCAATTTTCCCCACTATAAGCACTTAGCTCTTTACAATAAGAAGTCCAGGGACATCTTACATGAATATTCCTCGTGTATCCCTGGAATTGTCCATTTCACCAAGGAAACAACTCTAATTCCTTACCATGAAGCATGGTTTTAGACAGTAAATACCTGAGTACTTGGTATGTTTAGAGGCCCTGTGATATGATTGCTTTTAGAACAGGCCAACACTAGAAAATGTGCACACATGGTCACCTAAAAACACACACATTTGTTGTTTCTCTATCTTTATGGTTTATGTAGATGTTTATGCACATTGCCCTATGAATTCCTCTCAATATTTGAAATTCAGATCCAAGTCTTTCCATTGTTACACATTTACAAATACCCACTGAAGCCAAGAGGAAATTAGCTTCATTATTTTCTCCTTCCCTCTTGTTCTCCCTCCCTTGAGTTCTCTCTCTCTCTCTCTCTCTCTCTCTCTCTCTCTCTCTCTCTCTCTCTCTCTCTCTCTCTCCATATAAGTGGAGTATGCATGCATGCATGTTATGTATGTATGTATGTATGTATATATTAACTCATTTGCTCAATATCAGCATTCCTTGCTCACCACTTCTCAGGCATTATGCAGACATCAGATGCACCACCATTCCCATTCCCACTTCTGTATAGTTTCTCCTTTGCCTTGCTGTCCTGCACCTTCGGCAATGTGCCTGGACATCACTATCCACCTCCTCAGAAGTGCCTTACTTCCGCCGCTGGCTTCCACGGATACTGTCACTTGTCCTGAGGAGGGTACTAACAAGGACGAAAGGGGAAGAAGTATAGGTCTGTGTCTGCGCCATAGACTGAAGCTGGGGAATTGCTGACCTTCCACCGCACTGGTCCCTGTGTTAAATGAGTCCATGTTTCTTTGCCTTCCATGCATTTTTCTCTATTCTCTTGAATTTCCTACCTCAGGTCAAAGCTCTTTTTAAGCACCGTGGCACCCAGAAATCTTTCATAGCATCCAGCCCAGTCAGTTGGACACAAAGCTCGATGCTTAAAGTAAAGGACAGTCCCAGGCTGTAGTACCAGGGGAGCAGGGGAGCAGGGGAGCAGTAGGTGGAGCTCAGATGTTCGGTCCCACATATATTTATTCCAGATCGTCCACCCTTTATATCTGCTTCTACCATCTGGTTTCTTCTTTTCAAGCTCTTAAAAAAGAATCTGTTGACATTCACAGTTTCCAGTATTACTGTTGACACTAACGGTGAGAAACACATTCTTCTTGCATTCCTTCCCAGGGTTCCGTGCGAATGATTCTACACTCAGAAGGCACACTGCCTTGGAACCTTCTTAGACCCCCATGTTTTAAATCTGGCATTCACCTCTTCCTCAAACAGAAATCCTTGATTCATTTGATTTTTCCCAGGTCACTTGCTTATGTCAGTACGTGATCCTATGGAGATATGACTCAGTTATTGGCAACATTCTTGGCAGCCTGACAAATAAAAACCAGGTGACTGCCTAAGGAAAATGACTATAAATCTTCTTCCTTGGGAGCCTGGGACACCGTTCCCAGAGGCAGGGAAGTGACCGGAATGGAAGAACAGCCTCCTGTGACTGAGCCTATAGCAAAGTAAAGGCAAGTGCGCTGGCATCTCTGCTTCCATTAATGTTCTAAGCCCTCAAGCAAGAACAAAGAAATGACTAGGCCTACTCTGCCCTTGGAAGCCATCCCACCACAGAGGCTGCAATTTAATTCCACTTGTGGCAAATGAGACCTAAACTCAAAATACATCTCAACTGACAAAGAGAATACATCCCATGCCTTATAGAAGTAACTCCAGTGTCTTCCAGAGAAAGTGCTTGGTCTCTACAGTAGAGGTTAGAATTATCTTGGGTCTTAAACTTGGCTACCGTATCCCAAAATGAAGCATGATTCAGGCATTTGCTCAGCTGTTTTGAGCATCTGTGCTTTGGGTAAGTGTTGGGTGTGTCCTGTTGACTCTGGATCCTTTAACTGAAGATCATGGACTCTTTCTCTCCCGATGCATCATTTTCATTCTGAAAATTGAAAGAGGGCATTTTTTTTTTTTCTTGAATGGTACTCAGTCAAGGAACTAAGTACTTGCTGACCTGAAAGTCTACCTCACCATTCCTTGGTGCTACCCTGGACAGCCAGGGAAGTGTTTTCTTTTATTTACTTGTTTAGTTTGAGCAGAATTAGATTTTTCAGTAGAGGACAGTAGCTGCTAAGAAGGTTAGGTTAACGCTCCAGTGTCACAGTACACACTGATCTACTTTGGTGGGCGGCGACCTGTCCATTGGGATAGTTTCTCACAGTTTACTGTGAAGTGCTGTTCTAAGGACTGTGTCCACACATATTCCTGAGTGAGTTGGAGTGTGACTTCCCTCTTGTTTAGAGCTTCTGTCTGCCATTGTTAAAAGGGTAATGTGAATTATAGAATTCTTGGAGAACAAATGTATAAGACTAACAATGGTTTCTTCCTTAAGATTTTGGGAATCTTACCTGCAAAACCATCTGGCATGGCATTTTCTTTAATATATATTATTTTTATTATTATATTATATATATCATTTTTGTCATATTTTAGTTCTATTCATGCCATCTTTTTAATTCAAAATATTGTTTCTCTTCTTATTTTCTATTTACTAGTTTGCAAAAGATTTATCTGATTGTTAAATTTTATTATGAAGTTTGCTTCTGAGGCAGGCAGGTCCCTTTGTCAGCACTCTGGAGTTTAAGTTTCAGCTAGCCTGGGCTGGTGTACACATTATGCCAGCCTCACTTACAGAAGAAGACCCTTTCTCAAAAACACAAAATGAAACCCTACTTTCAGCTTTTTCATCTTCCTTAGAATGATTTGATTTCTCTCTCATTAATTCTTGGTTTTGTTTTCACTGTAATTTTTTTGTTTTCCTAAATATAGACTTTCATTTTTAATGTTTTTCTTGCTCAAATTTGCCAGTTTACTAATTTTGAGGCTATCTTCTCTTCTAATATAAGCATATATTTTAATATGCATTTTTATTGTAATTCAGTTTAAGTAACTTTATTTCTTTGTAATAAAATATTAAACGGGTAAGTAGGCTTGTGGAGTTATGGATATAGTGTTTAAAAATAGCTTAGGTTATAAAACATTTTAATGACACTGCTATGCACAGTAAGCACACATAAGGAGGAGAAGCCTGGGATATAGATGGTTGTACTAGTGGACAGATAGGGCAGGAGGCAAAACGAGAGAGGGTTAATGAAGAGATAGCATAACTTTCTTTCATATGTGGTATTTTTAAGCATTTAGCATACTTTAATGAATAAGGAATTAAATAAAATAAGGAAATTTTTCCTAATATTGCGTGCTTACCACATGCTATTCACCAGCTAAACATTTATTAGCTTCTCTCATAGAACATCATAGGCAAGATTATTGTTTACTACTGAGATTTTAGTGCAAATCAAGTGCCTCACTCAGTGAGTATTAGCCAAGCTGCCACAGGATTCATGGGTTGGATCACTAGAAATGCAAGGTGAAGCCTACTGAGGACCAGGCCTTCAGTTCTGAGTGTGGTGTCAATTTGGCACAAAGTTTAATCATCTCCGAGGAGGGAACACCAATTGATTAGTGACTGATGGGTGAGGCCTCAGTCCATTGTCAGTTGGGATACTCCTGGGTCCTATATGAAAGCAGGCTGAACAAGGGGAGCAAGTCAATAAGTAGTACCTTTTTAGATCCTCTGCCTGAGCTCCTGCCTCTAGGTTCCTACCCCGTTTGAGTTCCTGTCCACCCTTAGATGATGAACAGTGATATAGAAGTATAAACCAAACAAGTCTTTCCCTCCCCAGCTTGCTTCTGGTCACAGTTTCCCTTCACAGCACTTATAACTTGGCTAAGACAGTGAGGTAGGAAGCTCCCTGTCTTGGGAATGTTTCAGAGGACTGTTCATCCCGTACAGAGAAGTGCTTCTGGAAAGACACATGAGCCTCTTTCCTGCTATTACAGAAGATCCCCCGATAGCTAATGTCTTCCTCATTTGCTCAATATAAAAATTATTACTATTGCTGATTCCCAGACCTGGGTTCAAATACCAACTCTATATACAACCCCAAAACCTGGGAAGCTACCCTCTTCCACACCCAATGCAGAAGAAATCTAGAACCACTCTTGGGGTTCTCAGTCTCTCACTAATAAAATAATTTAAGAATGGATTTAACTGGAGGTTCAAGGACAATTTGATTTTATTTACTAAAAGAAAACCTCTACGAGTCAGGCAAGCTGTGACTCTCAGCAGCTACCTGAACGAGGACAATAGGGGAGAAAGAAATGACTCATAGTGTCAATGCATTACAGACAAGCAGACACATGGCAGAGAGGAAGAGCTTCAGAGGAGTCAGAAAATGTCAAAAGTCAGAAAATGCATGCTTAGATTCTGGCTAGCCTCAGAAAGAGGCAGAAAAATGGAAAAGTTGTGCCTTTTTAACTGAGGCTCCAGAAAGGCAGCCAGGCCTAGCTAAGTCTCCTAGAACTGCAGTGGAGGGTAGGAAACCTTGGGGGAAGGGCTCATGGTGCAGCATTAAGGGGACAGTTACTCTGCTGGCCGATCTCTTTAGGATGACATAAAGTGAAATCTCCTTTCTAGGGTGGACCTTTGGCTTGGTGATTGACGTAGCTCAACTGAAATGTTAGGTCTCTACCCAGGCCAGAGATTCTGTTCTCTTTACTGAGTTTATTCTTAATGGGCCTTTATTGTAGCTTAAACACAATCTATATATAAACAAAATCACAAGGTTATGAATATTAAATAAAGCAAGACCTTCTAGAAATGTCAGAGATGCTGTTTTCCTAAAGTCTCACCATCATGGCTGCGTGAACAATACCTAAGCAAGGACAACAGCAACAGGGAAAGGGGAAGTCTTTTTTTTTAAGATTTATTTACTTATTATATGTAAGTACACTGTAGCTGTCTTCAGACACTCCAGAAGAGGGAGTCAAATCTTGTTACAGATGGTTATGAGCCACCATGTGGTTGCTGGGATTTGAACTCAGGACCTTCGGAAGAGTAGTCGGGTGCTCTTACCCACTGAGCCATCTCACCAGCCCTGGAAAGGGGAAGTCTTAAAGGACCCCTGACCCTAGGCAAGGAAATATAAGCAAATAAAGAAGAACAGAGGAAAAAGTCTTCCCCAGAGAAGAACACAGCAATCCAATACCAAATACTCAGCCCCAAAACCACAGAACAGGTGTATATTTATATAGTTAGGAAAATATCTATACCTATCTACATATCTATAGATAGATAGATAGATAGATAGATAGATAGATAGATAGATAGATAGATAGAAAGATAGAAAGATAGATAGATAGATAGCATGGGAAGAACTGGAGGCAGGAAAGGGGAAGGCAAAACAATGTAAGTATATTTTAAATTCAAAGTATTTTAAAACTTTTAAGAAAAAAAGGAAGATCTCCATAGTGCTGAGCACAGAGGAGAGTGGGCTGTGGCTCTGTGACTGAGAGAGAAGAACCAGACTTGCCAGGTGTGATATAAGCATGTGGATTATGTAAGACAAAAGCTCCGATAACTTCCAGAGATGGACAGAGGAAGAATTGGTCAGAGAGTTACCCAGGCCAGAGGCCTGGCTCTTCTGTCCTCTCTTTCCAGCTCCTTTCCACGTGTGAAGCGAACACACGGGAGGCTCCTCTGCTAACCCTCCATTATTTACCCAGAGTATTTGTATTCACTGACACAAGTCTTTCACCCTCATCCCCAGTGCTTCTGAGCTAGTAATACAGCAGGGACCCTTTAAAGCTCTGGAGCTTAAGAACAGGGATGGATCTCTTCCCAGTCTTTTCCCTTCACACATCTGGGACTGCCTAGGATTTCTTGAATGGCATGGCTGATGACTTTTGATACTAATCGATGCAAAGCTAATTAATTTCCTTCACAATTTTCATGTACTCAGACTGCCCAAGGGGTCAGACAATTTGTTGTTATTGTTTGTCCCTCACCTTTCAGGAGCCTCCTCCTTGTCTCTCCTTTACAAAGGGACTAATTAGCCTCCGATGACTTGATCTGTTGGCAGAATTTGGACTGTGGCTGCTGGTGGTAGTATTGCTTCCTCTTTTCAACTGTGGGACCTTCGGGTCGTTTAGAATAAGTGGGGGAAAATCATCCGTGTGTCTGTTAGTGTTTGTGTACATCTCTGGATTTGTTTCTCAGTGTCTCATCCACACATGTTGATAAATGATAGAATGGGATGAAAAGAAAAACTGGCCCACAAAACTTATTCTCAACTTTGATGCCATAAACTCTACACTGCCCAGCTTAAAATAAGAAGCAAGTCTGGAGAGATGGCTCAGCCTTCAAAACTGAGTGATGCCTTTGCAGAGGACCCAAGTTTGATTCCAAGCACCCAATTAGAGAGATCTGACCCCCTCTTCTTGTTTCCACAGGCAACTATACTCACATGCACATATGCCCACACAGAAGCAAACACATTTTACATTATTAAAAAAATAAATATGCATAAAAGAAATAAATAAAATAATAAGCTACCATGATGGTATTAGTCTAATTATATTGAACCTTTCTTTGATTTTTTTTTATTTATTTTTATATTTAGGATTTTTTATTACCAAGTGCACAAGTGTGTTAACTAGCATGTGACCAACAGGGACACTCATCCATTGCACCTGGGAACAGAAAGTGGTACAAGGCTCCAGGTGACCCAACAGCTGGATTCTTAGGGTTTTAGCCAAAGGGACCACAGACTTAAGTCTGCAAAAACCTACAGCAGTTTCCTGCTTACATGCCAAATTTGGAAGGAAACAACATATCCTGAGGAGACGAGTGGAAAATGAGCTTTGATCCACCTAAATAATGGGATATTACTTAAGACTCACAAGAAATGAAATATTAACCCATGAAAGAACATAGGGGAAACCTAAATGCATATTTTCTTTTGTTAATGTGTGTGTGAGAGTGTGAGTGTGTGTGCATTCCTGAGTACATGTGCATGTATCATGTGCATGGGGACAGAAGCCAGAGGACAGCCTCCTGTGTCACCCTCAGGCTTGTTTTCCACCTTCATTGAATCAAGGTTTCCTTTTTAGCTTGATGCTTACAGATTGGACTAGCCAGTAAGCCCCAGGAATCTGTCTCCATTCCCTAGCACTAGAATTGGATAGTCAAACATCAAATAACCAAACATATATATGGATGGAACTTATGTCATATAAGCTCTCTCCATGGCCCAAATGTTATCTAACAAGGCAACATGCTATGTGATTTTTTTTAACGATGACTGGATGGAAAAGGCAAACTTTTCCAAGAATTCAGTAAGATCAATGCTTACTAGGGTGTTGTGGGAGGAAAGGGTTAATACACAGCACAGAATTTTAAGGGCAGTGAAACTACTTGGTATGCTACTATAGTGTTAGAAGTATGTCATTTGTACAAATCTAAAAAATATACACCACCGAGAGAGGACCCTATTACCAAGTCTGGGCCCTGCCTGATAATAGTGTATCTATGTGGATTCATAAACTGTCACTTGTCCCACTCCGTGGGGAACGTTAATGATAGCCTAGGTGCACAGGGTTTATATGAACTACTCTGTCACCTTCTCAATTTTTCCATGAACTGTAACTTTTCTTTTAAAATAACCAGTTTTTTTGTTTTTTCGTTTTTTCGAGACAGGGTTTCTCTGTGTAGCCTTGGCTGTCCTGGAACTCACTTTGTAGACCAGGCTGGCCTTGAACTCAGAAGTACGCCTGCCTCCCAAGTGCTGGGATTAAACGCCACCACGCCCGGCTTAAAATAACCAGTTTTAGTGAGTTAAATTCATTGGAATGTGTGGTATTTCTCAGCACCCAAGTGTGTTGTGAGTGCTTTCCCAGTGACTGATGGTCTTGTTTCTCTTTAGTAGTCCATTCCCTTGTTCTGTTCTCTACCCCAAGAACAAAGCAACAAAGGGAGAGTTTACAACCAACCTACATGGAAGATCTCCAACTTGTTTCCTTAAGAAAGGGAAGTGTGACTAGCTGGAGGGCCTTATGTTGGCAACCAAGACTCTCCCTGCATTAAATGATTCTCTGTGATTTTCAAAAGCTGCCCAGTGTAACAGTTTTTAATTAAAACACTTAAAAACAACTAACCTCAGTTTACAGTGTGACTCTTAGCTTTGATTATGTAGACTACTATAGTATGCATTAAAACAAGATAAAGGTGTAATCAGAGCTGTGTTGACAGGCATGTGTGCCTGCTCTTTGTGTCTTAGTTGGAAAAGTCCCAGTGACTTGTTTTTTAAAGTGATGACTAATTTTCATACTATTAGAAGCCAAAAGATGCCTTAGTGTTGAAGTGCAAAATTACTAACAAAATAATGGTCTTGGCCCCATTGGGTTAAGACAAACTGATGAGAACTGCAGAGTGATATCTATACCATTTTTCGTAAGACACTGTTGTCCACTGAGAACACTAACTAATGTGTGATTTGGTGTGAAAGGGCTTCTCTGCAGTAGACACTGAGAATAAAGCTAAGCATTTCTCAGATTGTATCAAGTGAGAGTTGAACAGGCTTGAAGTTGATTAGACCTGGGTTCAAACCCCAGATCTCTCCTCCATTAGCTTTTTAAAGTCAGCAAAGTTGAGAGGCCTCTCAGACCTGCTTTTTTGGACTTCTTTAAAACTTCTATTTATGCAATAATACCTGTGTAAAGATATATGTCTAATGAGTGCAACCTCTTAGAGGCAAAAGAAGCCATCTGATCCTCTGGAGTTGGAGTTACAGCTGATTGAGCGCCACCCACTGTCGGTGCTGGGTACTGAGAAATGAGTCCTGTGGAGGGGCGGCAAGTACACCACTAGGTCCCTGACCCATCTTTCCAGATGTCAGAGGCTTGGTTTGATTGTTCATAAAATGGGGTTAAAGTAGGCCCCATTTATATATCTAGTCTTAATGTTTTCTATTAAGGACTGCTTTTATACTGACATTTAGCTAGTAGCTAATGAGCTGTGGAAGTTTGACTTAGTGAATAATTAATGAGTTGAACGGGTTGTGCTGTGAGGATCTCTGCAGCGTCTCCTCCCACAATCATCTTCAAGTGTACATTGCATGTGTGAGAATGTTGAAAAGCTCATTGATGGCACTCAGTCAGAGCCATCATGTCCCAAGACCACCAAGAACCATTTATCACAACGTCCTCATCAATGCCCTAATCCCAAATAAAGGAGAGCCTGCCTTTAAAATGGGGCTTTATACTGAAGGCCCTAGTAAACAAGACCAGGAGACTCAGAAGAGACACTGGGAATGAACCAGTCTCTCCTCAGGAATGGGGCTGCCAGTAGGCTAAGAGATCTGGTCAAACAGCGGGTTTGCCCTCCCCACCTCCTTTGTCATCCTCTTCGGGTCTGCATTCTTGTTTGCAGTATACAGAAAGTCTCTTGCTTATGGCATGCCTGCAAGGTGCCTTTTCTCAGCCATGCATGAACCTTCCAGTCCTTGTTCTTTATGTCAGTGACTCCTGTGGTGGCCAGGTTTTTCTGTCCGTAACTTTGTTGCTGAGGAAACCTGAGCTTGCATTGTCTCATTGACTTTAGTGGCTTAACATTTCCCTCTTCCCCTCTGTGTGATGAGCCCACCTTCATTGCAGCCCTGTAACTGAAGAGGCAAAACAGACCACACTCTTTATGGAGGCCTTAGGTCTTTCAGGGTCATGCAGAATCATGATTTCCTTTTAACAATACAATACCAGAAAACAGTGTATCATTCCCTTACCCCAACAAAAAGCACTCAAAGCCATTGGCCCTCCAGAATATTTGTGCATCTGCAAATTATGAATTAATGGTGACATTGATGAAGAGGCCAAGCTGCCAATTCAAATCTGCTAGGGCATTCTGCAGATTAAAGCATCCATCCCCTGATATCGGAAGATGACAGTTTCCTCTTGCTTAGGTGTAAAATACATCATCTTTGCTTTTGTAATTTACAAGGAAATAATGAATGCTTTGTGGTAAGTCCATCCCCTTCCAGGGAATAGGCATTCACCCTTCTGATTTTTATTGAATTAACAACCAGAAGGCTGGGGATGTCATGTTATCTTATAGCCCAAAGAGATGTTCTTAAAACAGAAATTTAATTATATATGTACAGAAAACTATCAAGAACCAATGTGTGTTTGCATGTTTCTATGCATGGGTGTACAGTTGTGAATATTTGTGTGTGTTTGTGTGTGTGGGTGTGTATATGTATATGTATATACATTTACATCATATACTGTACGAATACTTGTGTGTTCTCTTTTCACCAAAGCGAAAACTCACTTGTACAACTAGGACTTTTACTCCGCAAACCATCTTGCCAACCCTTTATTTTTATAAAAATGCTATATTTTGTTCAAAGTGGATTAAGCATCTTTCTTCACTGTGGAAATAGCACGCATTTCATTCCATGAGCTTCTCATTCACTGTGGGATCAGTTCAAATTATTTTCTTTTTGCCAGTTTGTGCCATTATTGTTTGTGGAGGCAGAATCATTCTGTATAGCTCTGGCTACTCTAAAACTTACAATCCTCCTGCCTCTGTTTCCTCCATGCTGGAATTATAGGTATGTGCCTATAATTAATACCTATGTAATACCTATATAGATTGACCTCAGAATAACTCCCCTTCATTTTGAAAATTATGCAGCCTTTCTGGTAGAGAAAAGTTCTACCATGCTCTGGACTGGAAACCAACTAGCTCCTTCCTGACACGTTTGTCTCTTATCCTGTGCCTGCACACAGGTTCAGGGAACCTGCTGGCTGGGTTGGTGAATGAATTGCTAGTTGACCTTTCTCTTCTCCACTCTTTCTGTACTTTCATAACTAAGAGACAGTTTATAGGCCAACAGTCCCATAACAGTCTCTAATTTCACCTCCGGAAAAGTGTCTCTTCAGCCACTTGTATGTTCCCTGCACAACCATTTCATCCTCCTTTTGTATATTTAATAATGGGAGTGTCTTAGTTCTGAAAAAGCAAACATCCATGTTAGCCAAGGGGAATTTTCCTATGCAGGAACTTGAAGCTAACTGCTCATAGGAGGTCACTGTCCTAAATAGAATCCATGTGATAACAGGATGTATTTAGTTTCATATCAAGTGATATTTGAATGAGCAGAAATACAAAGTCAAAAGAGAATTACAGATATGACTAAATACTCAGGCTGAATGATAAGCAAGACTCTGTGCTGTACCTTCTCTCTTGTGTATTTTATTATCCCTAGGCATGGAAGGGATGTTGTTCTAAATGTTGCTGCCCTTGCAGAACTGCTGGGTAGTATTTCCATGGCAGCACACTGAGAAGGCATCTTAGCCATCAGGTTATATGATAATACCAAAACTAGAAAGACTTGCCTTCCTGTTTGATCCCCTAGCATTGCTGAGATATCCTTAAACATCAGTACTTTGGAGATTCCATAAGGAAATGTACTGTGTTAACACAAATCAATCATTATTATTTTTGTAGTTTTAAAAACAATTTCATTGTTTCAACATGATTTAAAATGAAAAGGTTTCAGTATTGCTGAAGATGTTAAAAAAATTTAAAAGCCTATCCAAAGTTTAACAGTCCATCTTCTTGGCAACTCTCCATAAATAAAATATGTTAAAGTACAACTGAGGAGAGGATTCTGGGAAATAACTGACAGGGAAGAAAGAGAATTCCAAGTCCTTCCATAGACAGCAATCACACTGATAGAATATGTGTGGTATAACTGTGTAGGATGAGGGCTCATATCTCTGTGGAAAGTTCACACAATACATTCCACATTAATTTGAAAGAACTTTGGCCCTTGGCATAGCAGAAACCATTTTCTCCATCTCTACTTTTTTCTTCTATAGCTACTTTTCATAGCATTGTTTTGTGATTTCTGTTTCAGTTCAGTTCATTATTAATTCTAAAAAATGTTACAGTTTCTGTCAGCTGATGTTCCTTTGTATCTTACAATTTTATTAAACTCACCAGTCAGTTTTAACACATGTTTGACTGAATCTTTAGTTCCTATTATCTGGAACCAGAACTAATTTTTCCCTCCTCATTTCTAGTCTGAAAATCCTTCAATTTTCTCTCCTGAATATTAGCTATGGCTACATCTTATACTGTGCTGAGCAAGAATGGTAGAGGCAGACACCCCTGTCCTGTTCTAGAGCCTGAAGGAAATGTTTTCAGTATTTCCTGTGTGATGTGATTTCAGCTATGTGTTTGTGATATGCCCTTTATTGTGTTAGGAACATTGTTGAAAGTTATTACTAGTAAATAATAACAGTGTCTCACAGCTGTGTCCAAACTAGTTGAAAGGCTCAAGATAGCTTCCAGAGTCCTTTAGGAATGACAGATACTAGCCACCCACACCCAGCTTGCTCCCGCTGTAATCTCATGAGAATATCACCGCTCTTAGATGATTATCCTTTTATTAAAAAGATAAGTCTGAATTCAAGATTTCAACATGAAATCTCTTAATTTTTAATTGTTGGGAATGAACTCAATTTCTTTTTAATGCATTATAAAGGTCTAGTTAATCCCAAATCTCTTCTGCTAAATGAGACATTTGCCATTATTTTATTATCATAAAGTTATATTTTTGACTTGGGAAATGGCTCCATTGGGAAAATTCTTGCTATTAAAGCAAGAAGACTTGAGCTCAGATTTCCAACACCCACACAAATAAACACCAACAAGAAAGTCAGCAGCTGAAATAGCTCAGTGGGTAAAGATGCTTATACTTAAGGCCAATGGGCTGAGTTTGATCCCCAGAACACACTTGGTACAAGGAGAAAACCAGGTCCTATAAGTTGTCTTCTGACATCTATGTATGTGCCATAACACACACATGAGTGTAGTAGACACACACACACACATTCTAAAAGTTAAAAAAAAAAAAGCAATATAATGAAGTAAATAAATAAGCCAGGCATATCAGGGCATACCTGTAGTCCCAATGCTGGACAGGACAATTTCTGAGACTTTTAAGCTGGCTAGTGAATTTGAAAATTCCAGATTCACTGACAGACCCTGCCTTAAAAAAAATGAAGGTGATAATGATTGTGGAAAACACCTAACATGTTAAAGCTACACACATGAGTGTGCAAGATTATGTACACCCGAGCATAAACAGAAACATGTACACATACAAATAAAGAAAATAACTTTGGAAGTTATAGTTCTGGCTCTCAGGAAGGGAATTTAGGGGAAAGAATCTGCAAGATGGGTCACGTATTTGTCTTCGAGTGGAATTGAGAGCCTGCCCTTGGTGATTACTTGAACCGAAGAAGAAATCCCAAAGGTGATACATAGCTCTGCCCTCTAGTAACTCTGCCTGTGGCCCTAGTAGCCTCATGTTCTTTAGGCTGGGTATTGATAAAAAGCTTTAAACT
The DNA here is from genome assembly GCF_900095145.1 of Mus pahari. Taxonomy (NCBI): domain Eukaryota; kingdom Metazoa; phylum Chordata; class Mammalia; order Rodentia; family Muridae; genus Mus; species Mus pahari. Next base: position 1,853,116 of record NC_034597.1, on the reverse strand, counting down.
AAAAGAGAGAGCTGAGCTGCTGTGGAGAAGCACTAGGCTGTAATGAGGGAACTATCTTCCTGAGAGATTCAGTGGAGACTACTCTCCACGGGGCTTTGTCACTTCAAGCCTTTAACGCAGGCCTGGAAGATGTGTAGAAAATGCTTGGGCTAGAAAGGACAAAATGTCCTGACAGATTCCCACCCTCATCCCCATTCATGTCTAATATCAACTAGCTTCTGAATCTTGCCATGGAAATAGACCTTAAAGGCTAGAACTTGACCTTTCAGAGGGGTTTCTAGAGAACAGAGGTAGGTGGTACAGGGCTGAATTGATGGTGATCTAGTGCCTTATTTGCTATACTTTTTGTTTTGCCTTGTTTTGTTTTGTTTTGTTTTGTTTTGTTTTGTTTTGTTTTAAGACAAAGTCTCAGTACTTAATCTTGATGTGTCATCCAGGGTAACCGCAAAGGCACTGAGATATACTGACCTCTGCCTCCTGAGTTCTGGGATTAAAGGTCTGGGTTTCCATGTCAACCCCGGTATATTGTTTGTAAAGGGCTGGGTGCTGAATACTTAGAAATGACTGGGGTCCTTCTCTTCAAAAGGATCTTCAATACTGAAATAACTCTCATATAACACTGAAAATATGAGAATGATACTACATGGGGCGGTGGCCTTTTCCTTTCCTTTCCTTTCCTTTCCTTTCCTTTCCTTTCCTTTCCTTTCCTTTCCTTTCCTTTCCTTTCCTTTCCTTTCCTTTCCTT
>NC_034597.1:1840846-1852076 GCF_900095145.1 Mus pahari | reverse complement strand
TCCCTTCCCTTCCCTTCCCTTCCCTTCCCTTCCCTTCCCTTCCCTTCTTTTCTTTTCTCTAAATTATAAGTTACCCAAATCACAGCTATAAGGAAAATCAGTTAAGGTAGTTTAGATTTGGTTGAAGCATGGACAGAGGGCTGGATGGATATCTGACTTTTCTCTTCCACCCCTGCTTCTGTATAAACACCTTCATCAAAACTAGGGCTCTGCAAAAGAGGCACAGGAAAACTCTGGGGTAAATGTGTACAAAAAAGTTTTATACCATGAAACGATCTATAAAGAACATTACTTTTATAGCTATTTTATACTATTTTATATACTATTTTGTAAAAGTATCTCTATTTTATAGCTAAGGAAACCATAACGTGGAGGGGGTTACACAATTCACTTAAATGCCATATGCTGCTATGCGTTTAGGAGTTAGGATAGAAATCCAGTAGAGCAAGCATTAGTATCTCATGCAGAGGAGAAAACTGAAGAAACCATGGGCCACTAGGAGCTGAGACAGATCCTGGGATCTCCTAGAAATTTGAATCTGTGCATTCATTCTCTGGCAGTACAAGGATAAGAGGACCAGATATGTGACTATAAGTAGAGAGTGAGGCTGAAGTCAGGGAGCCTAAGCAGAATGCAAGGAGGCATTGGCATTCACTGGAGATCCCACTGCTCACAGATGCAGGCCACTGACCTGGCCTCTAAGTTTCATTCTCTTGCCCACAGTGATGGTTTGAATAGGAGTGACTCCAGTACACTCATAAATTTGAGTGCTTTGCTCCTAGTTTGTGAACTGTTTAGGAAGGATTTGTGACCTTGCTTGAATGGGTATGGCTTTGTAGGAAGAGATATGGAGATAGGCTTTGATGTTTCAAAAATCCATGCCAGCCTCCAGTGTCCCTCTCTCTGCCTGCTGATTGCACATCACAATATAAATCTCCCAGCTACTGCAACATGTCATGCCTGTCTTCTTCAAGTGGTGATAATTATAGACTAACACTCAAAAACTTCAAGAAAGCACTCCCCTCCCCCCCCCCAGTGCTTAAAACAACAAGAGTTGTCTTGTTCATGGTGTCTCCTCATGGCAATAAAATATAACTAAGATACCCACTGTACTGCAAGGCCTTGGACAGAAAACAAAACAGGTGCCATGACAGGAAAAGCTAGAGCCATGGTCGTACATCAAAAGAGAAAGTCAGTTCTCTTAAGATGAAATAAACCAACTATTGCAAATCATATTCCATGAGACATTTGTAAGAGATCTCCTGACCACATGTATTAGTTCTAGAGACAGAAACTTAAAGTTAATCAGATTTCTGTGCTCTGGTACCACTCAGCCATATTTTAAATAGAATAACATGCCCTGAGAACTGCCCAGAGATGCCTTTAGTGGAGGAAGTAGCTGCGCATATGGAAACACCTCTTTTCTCCAAAAAAAAAAAAAAAAAAAAAAAACAAAAACAGACTTTGTGTTTCTCCAAGCATTACTATTGCTCAAAATTTGCTTGCAGAAATGGTTACATAAGCATCTACTGCATTAAGGATTAGAAATAGCCCCAGGACAACCGAAAACTTACAATGTGGGGAAAGAACACGTCTTAATTATGAGCCTGGGCCATTCCAGTCTTTGCAGGAGTCTCACTTACTCATTGCTCAGACCTGGCTGTGCTGTGCGCACGCGTGCACGTGCACACGTGTGTGTGTGTGTGTGTGTGTGTGTGTGTGTGTGTGTGTGTGTGTGCGTGCGCGCCTGCCCTATACATTCCCTAGCTTCATCTCTGCATTTCTTTTGATAGGCAGCTTCCGCTGAGCCCTTGTGTAACACTGATGGCAGTGGCAGATGTTATTTCTCCGTAGTAGTAAGTGGCTGCATGTGTTAAGAGCCTAGACTCAATTACTCGAAAATTTGAATTCAGCTGACAGTCCAAAGCAGTAGGTCCTTGAGCCCATTCATTGCATACTAATCTGATTTCAAATGACAGTCCTAAAAAAGAAGCGAACCACATTCTCACACAGGAAAACCTGAGGGCCAAGTCATCGGGCCTTGGCACAGGTCAGCTGGAAGAAAGAAAGAATGCTGAGTGAGCTCACTGGGTGCTATGGCATCCGACATCCTTGCCAGCCAGTTGCTATCCACCTACTAGGTCTCTGACTGGATCAGATGAAAGAGTGCAAATGTGCCAGGGCAGCACCAAGCTTTGTAAAGTCTTTGTGTGGTTCATTTTCTTCCTTGAGCAGCAGGTACAATAGATGTGAAGGCCCAGTCTAACAGTATGGGGCAGTGCAGAGGAGTCAGCCTATGAAATCTGGAGAATTCTGCAGAATAGCTTCTCATTGCCTAATGTCTTGCAAGAATCCTTCTTTTCCCTGCCGAGAATGAACAGGTCCTTCTTATCTTTAAAGTTTTAATCCAAAAGTCTTACTTCCTTCATAAACTTAGGGGAAGACTGTCTTGAGTATGGCAGCAAGATATTTGACTTGAGTGATAGGAAGCCAGACATAGCAGCTAAGAGTGAGGTGCTAATGAAGACAGTGTTCGGTTGGGTGTTTGGCACCCATCTTCCCCAAGGGGATTTTTGAACTACAACCATACTCTCAAGCTGTCAAGGCTCCTCTTTCCTCACTGCTGTTTCTTAAGTGAATGTACCACCTGACTGAAGTTAATCCTCCAGTATGTGATCCATGAACGCCCTGGAGTTTCTTCATAGAATTACAAGGAACTAATCAGTGGAATGAGCCAGTGGTCTTCAGATATGTCTGTGCATGTTTCTTATGCAGCTCGGAGGACATACCTTTCCTTTCTCGTAGAAAGCAATGACACTTGGGATGGAAAGACACATCAAAGGTGATTTATTCAAGCCTCAAGGTCCCCTATCTGTTGACTTTTGGTAGTTTGGAAGGCAATCTTTTGTGTATGGAAACTCAGAGCTCCACCCATAGAAATTGACTTGCTAATGTTAGTCCAGGGTAATAGCCACAAGAATGCTTAAAAACCTTCTAGCTTCAGCACAACACTTCTTCCCCACTTTGTCACTGCAATTACAGAAGGAACAATCCACACAAATATTCATTATATAGCCAAATGAAGAGTAGGAAGGAGAGCTTTGTGTGTCCACACAATTACCTCAGCACAGATAGAGGGAAAGGCTAGAAACCTCCACTGATGAGCAAAGGAACAGTATTCTCACCTTTTGTCTGCACCTGTAAAAGAGTTGTCGTTTTGTCTGACATCCAAAGCATTACCCAGAACCTAAAAGCTTAGTCCATTAAAAGAGAAGAGGAGAAAAATCTATGGTAATGACTATTTTGGCCCATGCTGATGAGAGCCAGAGGGTTTTGATCCACATAATCAATGTGTTGAGAGGAGATTGTAACTCTTAGGGAAATACTGACTTTGCAGAGGCAGATAGTAAGGGGACTCACAGAGCAGTCTGTGTGCGTGGGTGGTAGGGGACTCACAGGGCAGCCTGTGTGCATGGGTGGTAGGGGACTCACAGGGCAGCCTGTGTGCATGGGTGGCAGGGGACACACAGGGCAGCCTGTGTGCACGGGTGGCAGGGGACTCACAGGGCAGCCTGTGTGCACGGGTGGCAGGGGACTCACAGGGCAGCCCGTGTGCATGGGTGGCAGGGGGAAAAATCCAGTCTGTGATTTCCCATGATTCACTTGATTAAAATTTGCACAGGCAGGTAGAGATTTAGATATGTCCCCAGATTTGTACATTGTAAAAATACATTTTATTCACCTGATGTAATTGTCCTCTGTGAGGCTTATTGCCTCCATCTGCTAACATAGGCCTGGAAGCTTCTACCCTCTGTACAATCTAATCTAGGCCTAGAATATTTTCCGCCTCTGAGACTAGCTACTGAATGAGATCACCCCTCCCTAGTTCTTTCTGAACTCTGGCTGGCTGGCTGATTCAACATCGTTGTTTTGGCTCAAACTCTTCTCCACGCTGACCGATTTGATCTGACTTCTTTTGGCTTCTCCTGAATTGCTCAGCTTAGCCTTATACTAACTTTGACAATGTGTTCTAACCTCCCGGCTCTTTATTCTGTGTCTAGTTTGTTCTCTCTTCAACCTGTCTCTGTACAATTATCTCAGTAAAAACTACCCCCTTCTCTGTGCTGCTCTCTTTTAAGTCACCTCTCTATGAGCTCTGTTCTTGTGAAAGTGGAGCACATCCCAGTCTCTCACATTGTTCTCTGATTCATCACTTTGTCTGCCACTCAATTAGACATCGCCTTCAAAAATGGGTGTTTCTTTCTACAAACTAACTTTACCTTCATTACTGGTGATTAAAGATGTGTACTAAGGGCATGTCTGTATTCCAGCCAGAGGGATTAAAAGTGTGTGCTAAGGCTGAGCCACACCACATCTAGAAACAGGTTTTTCTAGTAACCAAGACAATTTGAGACGTCACCATGGGATCAAACATCCTGCAGCAGTACACGGACAGATCCTTCTAAGTGTTTGTATTTATTTCTCTGTTACAGACAGAATGCCTGTGTTCCTCTAAAGGAGATGAAAAATGTTGAAATCTGGTCCCTGTCATGATTCCCATGATAACAGAACCTCCCAAATGAGACTTGTGCCCTAAGAAGAGGTGCAGAAGCTAGCTTCCTCGCTGTCCTCTGATGGTATAGTGAGCATAAAGTCAAAACTCCACTCCATAACCTCTAGCATGGAGATAGACCCTCAACAGAATACAACAATGCTACCACACTGACCAGCCCTCCTGCTTGTGTTTAAAACACATATTTTGCCAGGCACAGAACAGTTTTACCCCTATGCATTATCATTTAACTACATAGGACATCTGAAGTGCTGTAGTGGATTATTTTGTGATGTAAATGCTAACAGTTAACAGAAATCACCAAAAGGAAGTGGACAAACTGGGCCAACATCTTGGAACTTCCTGAGTTCTTGGGTAGTATATATGGCCATTCTATTCACAAAAATGCTGCTATTTTCACTTGTTTCTGTGGACATTGTGTGGACAGAGGTGTGATTAGAAGCACTTCATGAGGTACTGTATTGATTTCTGACTGAAGTTTAGCTGGGCATCTGATAATTTAAATTTCCCTAGTATTTCTTGTATTTTTCATAAGAAAGTATCATACAGTAGACTCTTAATGAAACCAAATTATTATTTCATATATCTGAAAACTAGAAATCTGAAATTAGGGGTTTAGTAGTACCAACCATGTGGAGAGCTATCCTTTCCCTCTGGCCTCTGGTAGTTGCCAGAAATGCCATCTTTCCACCTGGCTCCTGGTGGTGGCCAACAATGTCACCCCTTCCTCCTGGCTCCTGGTGGCTGCCAGCAACCTTTGCTGCTCCTTGGCTGAAGCTGCATCAACAGTGCTTTGATCTTGGTCATCGTGGTCATACAATGTTCTCTGTCTTATGACTCTATCCTCCCTCCCAGCCTTTGTAGCAGACCACTTGTCAGGTAAAATGCACATCTTCACTTGCATCATGTAGCAGCCTTCGTTGGATCTTTTAACACAAGTGGGCCTTCAAGGCCTCAGGTTTTACTTCACAATATCTCTATTTTATGATTATTTTTTTTTTCATTTTGAGTGATTATAATCTGATTACATCATTCCTCTTCCTCACTCCAATATCTCCCATATACTGTCTTGCTCAGTCTGTATAACGTTTCTTGTATGCATGTGTCTTCAGGGCTGACCATTTGGTATTTCATAACCAATCAGTGTGGTCTTCCCTGAGGATAGAGTAGCCCCTCCCCCCCCCAGCATTCCTTAGCTGCCTAGTTAGGGCTGAGGTCTCCTGATTTTACTTTGGCATTCTACTGATATCCTTGTGCAGGTCATGTTTAGGAGGTAATGTTGGTGAGACTTCATTGATATAGCTTCTCTTACAGTCCTACAAGACACAATCTCACAGCAAACTTCCTGATCCTTTGACCCACTCTATCCTTCTATCCCCTCTTCTGGATAATACTCAAACCTTAGGTGCAGAAGTAGTGTTACAGCCATGACAGTTGAGACGAGGTTTCACAACTCTGTTTATTCCTTGTGATTCTCTGTGATAATCTCCATATTTTGTAAAGAGATGTTTCTTTAATGATAAGTGGGAACTATACTTATCAGTGAGTATAGGGCAAATATTGAGAATGTATTTGGGGATTATGCTGTTTTAATGAAGTGGCAGTTATATGTTCTTTACCAAGATCCATGACTTCATGATCCCTGGTTAATTGGTTAGGTTTTCAGCACTCAGCATGATTTCCTTCCTGCTAAGTGGGCTTCTAGTCTAACTAGAGACATGTTGGTTACCACTAATATATGTATGTCACTGTTGTATCCTTAGTATTATCATGCCCTGCTGGTCATTGTTGCTACCTCACAGCATTGCTTGATTCTGTGAGTGTTTAGTAACTCCACACATGAATAGGTTTTCATTTAATATAATAAATATAGCCTTACACAGATTCAACTGAAATTGTAGGATTGACTTTGTTGTTAAATAATCTGTGCTAAAGAATTTGTTGGCTGTGGCAACAAACGACCTGAACAAGTAAATAGTAACATTTTACTCATAAATCTGTGGTTGGTGATGAATCTGATCCATATGTGTTTACAGCTCCAAGTCGACAGAGAAGCTCTTCCCCTGGCCATGCTGCCTTGATGCAGAGGACATAGTACAGCGGTTTGGATGAGTCCTTAGAAGAAACACACTCATATTTATATTCCAAAGAACAAATCAAGTCCCACAGCCAACCTGGCTGAGCTCCTGGCCGATGCGTACCTCACACAGGAGGTAGAGGCACCGACCACGTGGTCTGAAAGCTAGGGGTTTTTATAGGGGGAGGGGCTAGCAAGAATTGGCGCAGTTACTTGTGATTGGCTCATTGAAACATCAGCAGAATGACCACACATTTACAGAATAGTGCAAAAGCAGGAATGTTAGGAGACCTGAGGGGCGGGTCAGCGGAACATTTGGTTAACACATGACTTCAAACCATCAGTCCCAGGAATATTCCAACAATGGCCAGGCCTGTCCCACTGTGTTCTCTGCCTCAGGCTTCCAAGCCTACAACTTTTTCTCTGGACTTATTTGACATAAGTTACATGAATTCCAGGCCTTAAATTTCATTTCCCTTCAGTACCTAGGGCTCCTGAAACGGACTCTGCCGAACAGTCTAATTATGATAGAGCATAAAGTGGTTTTCCATAAATTAGCCACTTCTTTCAAATGACAGGAGTTAAGTAAGCATGTGGAATGGTGAAGGCTGCCCACTAGGCTTTGAAATGAAAGGTCAGGGCTTCACCCAAATAAGAACTGAGGCCAGGAGAGAGCTAAACTCTGTGAGAATGTAGTTTATAGACCAAGTAACTTGGAATCCAGGGTGCACATCAGGAAAGAGGGCAGGTTACATAGTCAGAAAAGAATGGGTTAGCTTAGCCAGGGAGAACAGGCTGCACTCATGAGAACAAAAGAACAGGATGATTTATTCAGCTACTCAGAAGAAGTAGGACCAGTGCTTAAGAGTCAACCACATTCTGCTGCCACTGATACCACTCCATGGCCCCTTAGCTATCGGCCATAAATGAAATTCTAGGTCTGGAGTCAATGGGGAACATGGGTTTGTAAGCTCTTCTCCTACCATTATGTTCTCAAGTAGGTGTTTTGTTTTACAGCATGAAATTTAGTTCTGCTTTTCATAGGATCTGCTATGGATTTAGGTTATATCCAAGCAGAAATCAGCCTCTCTCCTCTCTCTCTCTCTCTCTCTCTCTCTCTCTCTCTCTCTCTCTCTCTCTCTCTCTCTCTCTCTCTCTCTCATACTGATTCTTTTATGCACCAGTATATATGTACTGTATCCACACATGCCTGAGTATAGACATATAGAAGCCAGAGCTAAACGTTTGATGTCCTATGTCACATAGAACAAACAACAATCCAAAGCCTGCACTTTAGTCACTGGTTAATGGTCCAGAATGTCCTCACATACAGTGTGGCATCTCAGGGCTCCTCCTATCAGTTGAAGTCAGAGGTTGCTTCAGTGTCAGCAGTAATGGTCTCAGAGACTTAGTCCATCTCTGCCTTACTCCATAGAGGCAAGGCCTTTCACTGAACTTGGAGCTAGCTGTTTCAGTCACCAAGACCCAGCCATCCTATCTCTGTCACCCACAGTGCTAGGGTTATGGTTGTGTGCGTGCCACACTTAGTATTCTACAAGGGTGCTGAAGATTTAGCTCAGGTTCTTGTGCTTAAGCAGCAATGCCCATTTCCCACTGAACTATCTCCCCAGGCAGAGCACCAAGTAGCAGGCTTATATGTGATTTTGCCCAACCTTTTACATCAGTACCAGGAATCAAACTTTGGTCCTTACATTTGTGCAGCATGTCTGTACAAATCCCTGAGCAACCTTCTTAGTCATTCATACACTGATTAAGATTATTGAGCAGGCAGTGTTCCAGGTTTGCAATTCTCTGAGACCATTACAGATTACACAAAAGCAACTCCAAGTTGGAAACCCAGTGCCCTGATATGAGGGTTGAGTAGTGTGGGCAAGGAGATGCCATGCTGTACGTGATGACATTCTGGAGCAGTAGCCAGTGACTGAGTGTGCAGGCTCTGGAGTCAGGGCAGTGGTGTCTCTTCTGAATTTGGTGCCTCTTTGGTTTGTGCAAGCTGCTTGTATTACACCCTTTCTAATCACCACAACAGAACATCTAGATTATCACTCTGGTGACTCTCTAAGGTGGGTCTACTGAAGAGCACACAGGCTGCAGAAGCAGCAGAGTGGCTGGGACAGGGTCCTACAGGCCTACATCTGCACCCAAGAGTTGGGGCTGTTTCACAGCCCACTGTGCACTGGTCTTGCAAGGAGAGAGCTGGGCTCCCAGGAGTGCTGACACAGGCTTACAGACTCACAGGAGGAACAAGCTCCAGACAGAGACGGCAAGAACACCTAATATTAGAGATTACCAGATGGCAAAAGGCAAACACAAGAATCTTACCAAAAGAAACCAAGACTACTTAGCATCATCAGAACCCAGTGCTCCCACCACAGTGAGTCCTGTATACCCAACACACCACAAAAGCAAGAATCAGATTTAAAATCATATCTCATGATGCTTTAAGAAGGACATTAAAAGCTCTCTTAAAGAAATACAGGAGACCACAACTAAATAGGCAGAAGCCCTTAAAGAGAAAACACAAAATTCTCTTAAAAATTATAGGAGAACACAGGAAAACAGGTAGAAGGCCTTAAAGAGGAAACAGAAAAATCCCTTAAAGAATTATAGGAAAACACAACCAAACAGGTAAAGGAATTGGACAAAACCATCCAGGATCTAAAAATGGACGTAGAAACAATAAAGAAATCACAAAGGGAGACAACTCTGGAGATACAAAACCTAGGAAAGAAATCAGGAGTGACAAATAAAAGCATCACCAACAGAACACAAGTGATAGAAGAGAGAATCTCAGGTGCAGAAGATACCATAGGAAACATTGACACACAATCAAAGAAAATGCAAAATGCAGAAAGATCCTAACTCAAAACATCCAGGAAATCTAGGACACAATGAGGAGACCAAACCTAAGGATAATAGGTATAGATGAGTATGAAGATTTTCAACTTAAAGGGCCAGTAAATATTTTCAACAAAATTATAGAAGAAAACTTCCCTAACCTAAAGAAAGAGATGCCCATGAACATACAAGAAGCCTAGAGAACTCAAAATAGTTTGAACCCAAAAAGAAATTCCTCCCATCACATAATAATCAAAACACCAAATGCACAAAGAAAGAATATTAAAAGCAGCAAGGGAACGCCAGACATGGTGGTGCACACCTTTAATCCCAGAACTCGGGAGGCAGAGGCAGGCGGATTTCTGAGTTTGAGGCCAGCCTGGTCTACAGAGTGAGTTCCAGGACAGCCAGGGCTACACAGAGAAACCCTGTCTTGGAAAAAANAAAAAAATAAAAAAATAAAAAATTTAAAAAAAAAAAAAAAAAGGAAAAGAAAAGAAAAAGAAAGAATCAACCAAACCGGGAGCTGGTTCTTTGAGAAAATCAACAAGCTAGATAAACCCTTAGCCAGACTAACTGGAGGGCACAGGGACAGTATCCTGATTAAGAAAATCAGAAATGAAAAGGGAGACATAACAGAAACTGAGGAAATCCAAAATATCATCAGATCCTACTGCAAAAGCCTATACTCAGCAAAACTGGAAAACCTGGATGAAATGGACAATTTTCTAGACAGATACCAGGTACCAAAGTTAAATCAGGATCAGATTAACGATCTACACAGTCCCATATCCCCACCCCACCCCACCCCCCAAAAAAGAGAAATAGTCATTAATAGTCTCCCAAACAAAAAAGCCCAGGGCCAGATGAGTTTAGTGCTGAGTTCTATCAGATCTTCAAAGAAGACCTAATACCAAAACTCCTCAAATTAATCCACAAAATAGAAACAGAAGGTACTCTACCCAATTCATTCTATGAAGCCACAATTACTCTGATACCTCAACCACACAAAGATCCAACAAAGAAAGAGAACTTCAGATCAATTTCCCTTATGGATATTGATGCAAAAATACTCAATAAAATTCTCGTAAACCGAATCCAAGAACACATCAAAACGATCATCCATCACGATCAAGTAGGCTTCATCCCATGGATGCAGGAATGGTTCGACATATGGAAATCTATCAACGTAATCCACTATATAAACAAACTAAAGAAAAACAACCACATGATCATCTCATTAGATTCAAAGAAAGCATTTGACAAAGTCCAACACCCCTTAATGATAAAAGTCTTGGAAAGATCAAGAATTCAAGGCCCATAACTAAACATAATAAAAGCAATATACAGCAAGCAAACCTAGCCAACATCAAACTAAATGGAGAGAAAGTTGAAGCAATCCCACTAAAATCAGGAACTAGGCAGTGCTGCCGACTCTCTCCCTACCTACTGAACATAGTACTTGAAGTCCTAGCCAGAGCAATTAAACAAAAGGAGATCAAAGAAATAAATTTTGGAAAGGAAGAAGTCAAAATAGCATGATTTGCAGATGATATGATAGTATCCATAAGTGACCCTAAAAATTCCACCAGAGAACTCCTAAACCAGATAAACAACCTCAGTGAAGTAGCTGGGTATAATCTTAACTCAAACAAATCAGTGGCCTTTCTCTACATAAAGGATAAACAGGGTGAGAAAGAAATTAGGAAAACAACACCCTT
>NC_034597.1:1812067-1838036 GCF_900095145.1 Mus pahari | reverse complement strand
AGGAAGTTCCCCAACTCTGCCCAGGACTCACTGTGCCTTCCCCAGAATGATTTCATTCTTCCTTTTTTACAAGAAAGGTTGCCAGATTTCTTCTTCCTTGGTCTGGCCTCTCCTTAATCATCATTCTCCTTGTGAAATAGCCTGAACAGTCAGGAAAACATGCTTGATAAGAACCCAAAAGGCACTGAGGGAATATCCCACAGGCAGTTGTTGCTACAACACAGGTGACATCACACAAGATTCTAGTTCTCTCCTAGATACAAGAGATGTCCAAGGAAGGCATTACTGATGATGTCACTGGGAAAGGCTATGGCCTATTTGATAACTAGTTCTCCCCAAATTGACCAGTTTCTGTTGTGCATTTCCTGGAGCCTCTCCTCTGACCTGGGAAATACCCTTTGGCAGCCTCTCTTTCCAAAGTTAGAGATTTCTCATCTGCTTCATTGGAAGACAAATGCTTTTGATGAAAAGCATTGATTAAGACCCTGACATGCATAAAAGATTATTGTTAGCACCCAAATCTCTACGGACGGTCAATGTAAGAGATATTTCTCAATAATAAATATACCACCTGAGGGGGAAAAAGAAAAGAAAAGAAAAGAAAGAAAGAAAAATGGGGTATAGAGCTAAACAAAGAATTCTCAACTGAGGAATACTGAATGACTGAGAAGCCCCCCCCCCCAAAAAAAAAGAAAGAAAAAAAAGGAAAAGAAAAAGAAAAAAATTCAACATCCTTATTCAGAAGGGAAATGCTAATCAATGGCTAAGATCAATAACTCAGGTGACAGCAGAAGCTGGTGAGGATGTGGAGAAAGAAGAACACTCCTCCATTGCTGGTGGGATTGCAAGGTGATACAACCACTCTGGCAATCAGTTTGGTGGTTCCTCTCAAAACTGGACATAGTACTACCTGGGGACACAGCAATACCATTCCTGGGAATATACCTAGAAGATACTCCAACTTGTAAGAAGGACACATGCTCCTCTGTGTTCATAGCAGCCTTATTTATAATAGCCAAAAGCTGGAAAGAACCCAGATGTTGCTCAACAGAGGAATGGATACAGAAAATGTGGGACATTTACACAATGGAGTACAATGCAGCTATTAAAAACAATGAATTTATGAAATTCTTTTTCTTTTTTAATTTGGTTTTCAAGTCAGGGTTTTTCCACGTAGCCCTGGCTGTCCTGGAACTCACTCTGTAGACCAGGCTGGCCTCAAACTCAGAAATCTGCCTGCCTCTGCCTCCCAAGTGCTGGGGTTATAGGTGGAATTTATGAAATTCTTAAATGGATAGATCTGGATGATATCATCCTAAGTGAGGTAACCCAATCACAAAAGATCACACATGATATGCACTCACTGATAAGTGGATATTAGCCCAGAAGCTCAAAATACCCAAGGTGCAATTTGTAAAACACATGAAACTCAAGAAGGAAGACCAAAGTGTGGATACTTTCTAGTCTTTGTTAGAAGGGGGAACAAATTACCCATGGGAGGAATTACAGAAACAAAGTATGAAGCAGAGACCTAAGGAATGACTTTCTAGTATCTTCCGCATCTTGGGATCTATCCCATATTCAGCCACCAAATTCAGACACTATTGTGGATGCCAACAATAGCTTGCTGACAGGAACCTGATATAGCTGTCTCCTGAGAGGCTCTACCAGTGCCTGACAAATGCCAAAGTGGATGCTCACAGTCATCCACTGGACAGAGCACAGGTTCCCCAATGAAGGAGCTAGAGAAAGTACCCAAGGAGCTGAAGGGGTTTGCAGTCCCATAGGAGGAAACACAATATAAACTAACCAGTACCTCCAGAGTTCCCTGGGACTAAACCACCAACCAAAGAAAACACATGGTGGGACTCATGGCTATAGCTGCATATGTAGCAGAGGATGGCCTATTCGGTCATCAATGGGAGGAGAGGGCCTTGGCTCTGTTAAGGTTCTATGCCCCAGTATAGGGACTGCCAGGGCCAGGAAGCAGGAGTGGGTGGGTTGGTGAGCAGGGGGAGGTGGGAGGGGATATGGGGTTTTCTGAGGGAAAAGAAGGAAAGGGATTAACATTTAAAATGTAAATAAAGAAAATGTCAAACAACAAGAACAATAACAACATCAAAACCCTTCCAAAAAACCTAAAACCAAAAACCAAAAAGCAGAACACCTGGCAGAAAACCTTAAATGAAGCTTAATTAGGCTTGTAGTTTCAGAGAGATTTTAGCGCATCATGGCAGCGATGGCTTAGAGATGGATACTTCTCCCTGTATAGCTAGGGAAGCATGAAGGTGTGCTTCTTCATACCACAGATGCCACCAAACATCATGGTCTGGAACTAGACGCAGGTAGTATTTTTGAAGACCTGCCTATACTAACTCACTTCTTCCAGCAACGCACCATCTCTTCAAGTCTTCCCAATCTTTGAAATTCTGTGACAAACCTGGGACCAAGGGCTTGCAGTACAAGCCTTGGAAGGACTTTTTATTCTCAAATCATAAAAACTTGTCAGTCTTTTTAGTCTCAGTGTCTTTAATCATCAAGAGATAATGTCTAGGGTAGTTGTACTGAGTACTGCCCCAGGTAACCCACTGCAGTCACTTACTAGACTAGTGAGCACTTTGGTGATTATCATTACCACAGATATAACCATAGAATGCCAGTAATTAAAAAGAACAATGGCATATCATTGGTAACTCACGTCAATAATACAAGTAGTCGACAATTATTGAGTGCCTTTCATGAAGCATGAAACATCTTCATGAGAACCACAAGAAATAAGTCAGTCACGGTGCCTCATTTTATAGAGGAACTAATGAAGGTGCAGAAAAAGGAGCCTGTTAAGTTACCTAATTACCAAGAGGTTCAGTGGGTGTCTCCTCCCACCTAAGCACCCACATCACTTAAAGGTAATAAACACTATTGCTTCTTATGATGTCACACTGCAGCTCTGTAGCTGAAATAGTGCCTTGAGGGGATCAGCATGCTTGGGGTGTGGTTCATGCCAGTCTTTCTCCCTGCCTTCCTTTCACAGCTGAGGGAAAGAAGCATATTGCTATGAGAATATCATTCTTGAGTATGGATTTTGTGTAAATCGCCCAGGGAGCAAATGACCCAATTATAAAGGTTGGATGCTTGCACACTTGAAACTTCCCAGAGTTCTTAACTGTGAATCTGTTTTGAGAATATCTCTCTATTCCTATGCAAAAGCCATGCTCAGAACCGTCCCGGGGTATCTGGTCCTGCTGTGGTCAACCTCATCTCTGATAATGAGGAAATTTGTTCTATAGAAATATAATGCGCATTTAGTGTGTAGACTATAGATAGGGTATAGAGATTCTATATACTGATTAATTAATTTTTACTTGGACTTTCTTTTGCCTGTTGGGGACAAGTGAACATTGTGAAATCCCTGAGACTTTTCAACAACCTCTGATTGCTTTTAAATCAAAATATGTTTTCAGGAGATCATTATGACAGCACACATTTCAGCATCCTCCAATGGGGAGCCCATGGTGCATTTATTTAGCATTACAGATTTATCATACTGCCTTAGAACATTTCTTTGGAAGTCATGTATTTGTTGCCAGATTTTCCTTAAAGAAAAACTTTCCTAGAAACTTTCTGTCTCCTTTGCAATGTGGATTCCTTGATTGATTTTATAATATTTCTCCAGTCACAGACACAAAATTAAATATCTGGGTTTTAACTTATGCATCACCATCTAACTTCAGCTTACTCTGGCTATACTGGCAATTGATAAACATTATCCCAATACTCTATGCCATTTTGGGCAATCCCTTCCATCCAAACCAGGAGCACAATGCACACGTCTCTTGTCCTTTTCACACATTGTGTGGAAAGGCCATTGCCCTTTAAGGTCATACCCCTTTCAATGTGGCAGAACTTTGTGATGGACAATTCTGACATCTCTATATGCAGCCTTTTCTCTGTAGCTGCAGCAGAGAAGCAGCTGGACTGTGACATACTACTGATGCCTACATGCCTTGGCTCTTAATGTACTATTTTCATTCAGTGCCTCTTGGCCAAAATTAGTCAAAGTAGATTCACTTATCTTCAGAGGCATTGGAAATAGGGAACACAATATTTATAGAATAGTAAGTGTTTGTTCTGTAATACCTAATCAACTCACTTGGTAAGTATAGTGAAGCCTTGCAGGCCATGGATGCTTTAAGTGCTGTAGCCGAGTCAGCATAGAAGGAAGAAAGCAGGAAGTCTCCCGGCTATGCTTTACAGGTCTTCTCCTATAGATCTATTTTAAATAAGTGAAAAACCCCAGGAGCATGCATGTAGGTATGCACACTTGCTGCTGCATAGCACAGGACATTCTGGGAATCAAACGTATGCCATTAGGCTTAGCCACTTCGGGCTGAGCCTTTGTGCAAATCCTCCATCTGGTTCTAAGTTCATGGATTCCATAGTCTCTCACATCCTCATGTGCAGAAATATGGGGAAGTCAAAACCTAGAAATAATTTAAATCTTGAGTTGTAAATAGGGATTTTTAATTTAGATTTATACTGTTAAAGCCCAAGTAACAGATAGATAGATAGATAGATAGATAGATAGATAGATAGATAGATAGATAGATAGATGATAGATAGGTAGGTAGATAGATAGATGATAGATAGGTATTTAGATAGATAGATAGATAGATAGATAGATAGATAGATAGATAGATAGATAGATGATAGTAGATAGGTAGATAGATAGATGGATGATAGAACAGATTTACTTACTTCTTATTTGTGCTCACAGTTTAAAATCTTTTATCCCTGTTGCTAGTTCCATTTTTCAGGCAATCTGGAGAGATTATTGTAGTTTGACTATCACTTTTTTCTTGGCATCCAGTGGTTAACAAGGACATGTAAAATGAACATAATTCTGTATAAAATTCTGTCTTTTATTCTTATGTGCTTCCCCATATTCATTGAGATTAAGCCAAGGTGCATTTGAAACACTACAGATTGTCTGTCTTGGAAAGCTTACATAACACAAAATGAGTCCTTGAGTAAATATGTCTTGTTTATTAACTGTGAGACAAACACACACACACACACACACACACACACATATATATATATATATATATATATATATATATATATATATATAAGCATATATGTCCAGT
This sequence comes from Mus pahari, assembly GCF_900095145.1. Taxonomy (NCBI): domain Eukaryota; kingdom Metazoa; phylum Chordata; class Mammalia; order Rodentia; family Muridae; genus Mus; species Mus pahari. The sequence continues at coordinate 1,832,889 of NC_034597.1, read as the reverse complement.
ATATATGCAGTATGCATGGCCACTTATTTAAACAAAATTCCACTCTTTTGTTTTTTTTTGTTGTTGTTGTTGTTTTTTTTTTTGTTTTTTTTTGTGTTTTTGGTTTTTAGAGACAGGGTTTCTCTGTGTAGCCCTAGCTTTCCTGGAACTCACTTTGTAGACCAGGCTGGCCTCGAACTCAGAAATCCACCTGCCTCTGCCTCCCAAGTGCTGGGATTAAAGGCATGCTCCACCATGCCCAGCTAAAAATTTTACTCTTTAAAGAAGACATATATAGATATAATCGCACACACCCATGTCCCCAGTCCTAGAAACGCTGAAGCATGAGGCCTGCAAACCTGACCAAAGGAGACCCTACCTCAAAGGAAGGAAGAAATGACAGCACTCAACAAGCTGCTACTTAGAAAGAATCACATAAACTATTAGGGAAGCTATTTCCACAAATCTGCCTTAACCAAACATACTGGTTTTTCAGTGACTCACACATTGCTTTTCTTGGCCAAAAGACTCCAATGTGGCACAGAACCTCTGTGATCAAGCCCTGGGTAGCTTCTGTTGGGGAAGTTTTGTCTTTCTCTGAAAAGGTATAAAGTTGAGGCCAGCATACTCTGTCATCCACGGGCATAAACTGTTAGGTAGGATACTCTTGCTTCAGAGAAGAAAGAAAGATGTCAGAGAATAAGAGATATATCAAATGTTCTCTGAGGATTGTAGCAGAAAACCAAAAATTATTGATTTCTTAGAAGTTACTGAAGCAACACAAAAAGTTTCTATCTGTATTTTCTCTACTTATTTATGGTACATGCCAGAGGGAAAATTTCTTCAATCCTGGAGACAAAGAAACAAAAATTTTACCACTCGGATTCTTGTTTTTGATGACTAAATTTTAAGAACTTTGAATATAGAATGAAACATCAAAATCTGAGAGTAGGTCGGATTCAAAATTAAATATCAAATGGAACAATCTTGTGGTTAACTACCAAAGAGCTGGTTCTATTTCTGTCCTTTTTCATAGAGTTGAACACTTGTTATTCTGTGATGCTGCCTGTGTGTTGCTTTTCATTTTAATTTTAGGGAAGATCAAAAGGGATTCTTACATAAGTCTCTTGACATGGGAGTGAGATGGCTCGCTAAGTGCTTCCTTAATGTGGGTTGTGACAAGCCAGTTCCAAATGAACAGCCTGATCAAATGTCAATTCTCCAGAGACTGGTGGATCCAGCTCTAAAGTCTTAGAACAGGGCGGGGTGAACGACAGAGAACACTCCATCATACACTGCTTTAAGGAAAACTCATAAAAACATGACCTGCTTACCTCCTTGTATTTGTGAGGAAAGCTGAACATTTCAGACACCCAAGAATAGTTAATATATCAAGTAGTGACAAAGGCCCTCTGGTATTGGGCCAAACTGAGTATAAACACTTGTCCCAGTAATTTCTGTCTGGGCAACTTTTTCTTTTCTTGTCGGTGTCTTGGTTCTTTATCTGAAAAATAAAGACTGTGTGGGATCCATAGTTTAGTGAGGAAATACTTATAAAACACTTACATACAGCTGTTCTCAGTATGGGCATTGTGTGAACATCATTATTCACCTTCATAATCCATTGTCACCTAGCAAGATGACATTTGGTGCCATGTTAATTATAGCTGCTGGTACCCAATACTTTTTAATCTATCCAGGAGACTATTAGCAATTAATTATTGATGCTTTGTCATAGAAATATCTGCCACTTTTGCCATCTCTAACTTGAGATGTCATTGTCTTTGTTTCTCTAATCCATCACCATTGAGTGACTGACTAGTATAGTAAAAAGAAACCAGTCGAACTTCTCTTTGTGTAGTACCTACTTGCTACCCCAAACAGGAGAATAAATTAGCTGAGATTCTGAGGTCGAGTGTTTCCACATGTTTGCAACCATGGGGGCAGGGCATTGTTGGTGCTTGACAGCGTGCTTTGCAAAGCATGGAGCTGAGTTCAGAAGCACTGAGTAAATACTAAAATTTCGTAATGATGGACACAGGAAGAACCCTGGACTGCTGAGTTTTACCTTAGCCTATTGCTCTCTTTAATTGTGTAAAAGGACTTTTGTCTCTGTTGAACATGCGATATAGAAAAGACAATGTGCCATCTCTGAGAGGGACCCCTAAAATGCTACAAGGTAGCTGGATCATTTACATAGAGAATTCCTTTGGCCTGTGTTTTCCAGAACCTTACAGACAGACTCTTACAGACAGACTCTTACTGGAGCCACACATGCTTTCTAGAAATGGGCAGGAGAGATTTTAGTAGTTACACTGATGATAGGGGACCCCAGTGACAATTGGTGCACAATGACCACCCATGTCAGAGCCCTACAACTTACACAGGAGTCATACAGAGCTGTCTCTCCTTTAGTGCCTATTGGGAATGAGAAATAGAGACATTAAATGAGCATTTCCTCCCAGATCCTAATACACAATAAAACACAGACTTATAATAGCCCTGCCTATGTACTTAAGAAACATCGGTGACTATGTAGACATCCTTTCCTCATGGAGCTTCCAGTCTTCAAACAGCCCAGCCACAAAAATGAGCCATGAGGCAATGAGCAGATGCACTGGACGGAAGGAAGGTTGCAGAAGAAGGAAAGTCTATTAGAGTTTGCAGCAGGTGATCAGGGTTGAAGCTGGATAAAATATTAATAAACTCATTTTGTTTTGGATATGGGAAAGTGGTATGTAATTAAGCTGGAAATAACCATAGAGCTCATCTTTGGGGAGGATGTTCAACATTGGCAAGTTAAAGTTTGTGAAATGATTTTCAGCCTTTTAAATTCCAAGCTTTAAGCAAGAAAACAGCCCTAAGAAAATTCTTGCTAGTTTTGGGTAATAGATATAGACATGCAAATATAGAGAGACTGATGGATGGGTATCTGCATATAAAGTGCCCATGAAAATGGCCTTCATTACTGGATATGCACAGTGGATGTATGGTTATTATTGCTGGGATCTAGTCACTGTGTGAGTTGAGGCTACTAGTTCTAGTAGAGAGGGGGTGGCTTTCCAGGCCTGGCCCAGGAGAGATTATGTAATTCCTGGGACCCCTTGGTTTCTAACCCTTCTGCATGCAGGGGCCTTGTAGGAACCATTATTCATGTCAAGAATCAGCCTCCCTGATATTTAAGATGAAGAAGGCTTTCTTACAGTCCTACCCTTAAACCTGGTGCCTTAGTCATCCAGAAAGAGTGATGTACATGAATAAACATCTTTTCTGAGCATTCATTAGGCTAGAAAACAACGTGTTGATGGAGACCCCCTCTCAGACAAATGTGGCTATTGTTATTAGCGTCCCTTTTCTCCACAGAGGCCAAAATGAACTAAATGGCCTAAGCTGCAGAATTTATTTCTCCTTCAAACTACAATAGGACTCCACTATCCCGCTAGAAAGGCACATCATCGGTGGTGATAAATGGAAGTGCCATTAACACCCACTGAGGCCCACAGAAAGTTGTTCTGCCAAAAAGAAACATTTCTTTCAAAAAGAACTCTCCAAAAGAAAATGACAAGATCTGAAATTAAAGATCAAAGGAGTAGGGTTGATCTTCATAGAAAATCCATCCTGGGAAGAAATATGACCTAAAGCAAACAGGTTCTACTACAGCAGCATATGCACTATTGAAAAAGAATCTACAGGGCACAGGAAGGGAGGCTTCCGAGGTGCTGGTAGGAAGAGAGGAGGAGGCCCCAGAGGGAGACTACAGCACTTCAAACAGCAAACCCAGGCAAATAAACAAAACCTGTGCTTTGTTTTACCAAAATATACTCAGCTCTGTGGATTTCAAAAAGTCCTTTGAAAACCCCTTTGCAGAACTAGCTGCAGAATGCTACCTGCAAGCCTTCCCCAAAGGAAACATATGTGAAGATTTTAAATGGTATCTACAAGAAAGTAGTTGGCCACAGCAGGGGAGGAGAGAGACAAGTTGTTAGGAGAGTGGAAGTCATTAGGGCAAGAGTCATTGAGAAAGGTGTGTGTGTGGGAGGAAGGGCAGGAGTCATTGAGAAAAGGTGTGTGTGTGGGGGGGGGCAGGAGTCATTGAGAAAAGGTGTGGGGGGGTGTCAAAGGAAAGAGTAGAACTGGATATAGAGATTACTTTCTTTTTTTGTTTTTTTTTTGTTTTGTTTCCTTTTGGTTTTCGAGACAGGGTTTCTCTGTATAGCCCTGGCTGTCCTGGAACTCACTTTGTAGACCAGGCTGGCCTCGAAATCAGAAATCTGCCTACCTCTGCCTCCCGAGTGCTGGGATTAAAGGCGTGTGCCACCACTGCCCAGAATAAATTACTTTCAACACATTGTTTGAAGACACAGAACCTTCTAATATGGTGTTAACACACTGTGGACTCAGTTTTCCCTTAAGCGAGTGCTAAGTATTTTCACCGAAGCTAAATACTTTAAGAATTCTTGAAATTTTTTCTAACCTGTTCCATCCTAGGTTTTAGGAGTTTTGCTTTCTTGCAGACTAAAAATATGAAATAGAAGATTTCATAAATGGGTGATTTATTGTGTTTTAAACTGAACATAATCATGAGGGCCCCTGTCACTCTGTCCTATGGAAGCATGAATTATCCCTCTGTCGAATACTCTAAGTCTATCTGCCTGACACCTACTGGCTGCTCTACTTGGCTTATCTGGTAGACTGCATGTTGAAGGTACCCTCTTACTTAACAGGGGCCCCAAGTCCACAGTGGATGGTCAATGTACATACATCCTCTAAAAGAAGCCCTAAGGAGCTTTCTTCAAGTGAAAGGAGAAAAGTGAAAGTCCATGATTGGGGAAAGGGAGATTATGCTAAAACCCACAATGAGAACACTTCTTATTGTACCTAATTTATAAATGAAAGTCCATCACATGATGTCTGAATATCACAAAGGATGGGCAAAATAAAAGTTTTGGTACTGTCTATGGTTCCAGGAATCCACTGGCATCTTAGAATGTATCTCGTGGATATAAAGGAGGATTTTTATGCTACAGAATTCCATACATTCGTTTGATGTGAATATTGTTGCTTGACTTTGTGGAGAATACCAAAGAGCCTATCAACTCAGAGGCTGTCTCTGGCTATGCAAAACTATAGCTGGCATGGACCAAGTGCTTTGTATGTGTTAAAACCGTGCTAGCCTCTGGTCATACACCGCTGTCTCCAGTCTGCTGAGCTGCTTCTGAGGCTGCCCAGCTAGTGCACATTGGAGTCCTTGGACAGGGTCCCTGACTTCTCTCATAATTAGCCTCCTCTATTGCTTGTGCTCTTATGTACCCTGTCCTTTTTCCCCCTCCTCATCTCCTTCTCCCCTCTTTCTGTCGCATCTGTCCATTTTTCTCTTCCTCCAAATATATGAAACAACTGTTAAAGAAATTCCATCCAAAAGATAGTTCTCAACTTGGGTCTATGGTTTGATGCTTGGGGCATGGTAAGGTATTAGCAAAGCTGGCTGAGTAGCTGCGGCGGGCCAGGAACTGGTGAACCAGATTTGTTTTCACTGCCACACACTGTGGGAGCTCAAGAGAGGCAGAGCTCTGAAAAGCAGGACAACTCCAGCTAGCATCCCATCTGCTCCGTGGGAAAAGCATACTGACTTCCGGGGAGTGAGCGGGTGTGAGGAGACCAGACAAAGGGAAAGCTGCAGCTGTCTCTCTGCAAATGGGGGATGGGATGGGGTTTCCATAGAAGCTACTAGAAGATATTATCAGGAGGTACCTAGTCTCCATATTTTATGCCTGAGTGCATCAAAGACCACTTCTAGAAGGCAACACATCAGCTGCTTCTGGCTCCAAAAATCTTATCTGTGTTTGTTTTTGTCTAACTTCTAGAGACTTCTGTTTATCTCTGTGTCAATCCTTAATTGTTAGGGCTTCTCAAAAATTTCTCTATCCATTTGCCTCCTCGTTTCCCCTTTATTCCCCACACGAGCTGCTGTCGATTCAGTCACTGCTTCTCATTTCACATTAGGAATGCTAGGATTACAGATGTGGACTACTGGATCCAGCTTTTAGATGGTTACTGGACAGTATAACTCTCGTCCTCACATTTGTATAGCAAACACTTTAACCACTGAGCTATCTCCCCAGCCCCTTGTTTCTCAGTCATGTGCTCTGTCACGATGTCTCCAAAGCATCTCTTTACAAACTGTGCCTTGCAGGTTATATGCCCCACTCAGGAAAGAGTCAGTGCTTACACTGTGACTCTTGGTGTGGAAGTTCTGTTCAGCAGAGCTGAGCTAAGAGCCGGTAAATACCGAGGGGACAAAGGACTAGAATACTAAGCACTGGCTATTGGCTGCTTCCTTCCTTCCTTGTTCCTTCCTTCATTTTTTTCCATCGAAATAGTATTCTTTGAAGGACTACTTTATAACAGACAGTAAATGCTGGGATTGGGATCAAGACAAATAGACATAAATATTGGTTAAGACAGACAAATAAGCAGCAATGGATATGGCGTGTCAGAGTGGATGAGGTGCATCAGATGGCCTCAAGAGTGCTGGGGAGACAGAGCAGGGAACAAGGTTGGGATGCTGAAGCCCTTACAAGAACCTGGATGGAGCAGTTTTCTTGGGTCCGTACCTCCTTGGTATTCTGAACTGGTCCTTTTTCTATCCTTGTCTCTCAGATCAGTTCCTTTATCACCAGGCTCCTCCCAAAGTCTGCTAGCGTCTGTTCTTTCTACATGCCAGGAGGTAGGAGTATAGCCTTGCCAAGTGCAGTTTTCTTTTGAGAGAAGTCAGAATGACCCCAGCATCAAAATACTTTGGCCTAAACAAATAATTGGCCATGTAAGCTCACTGTTTGGCCCAAAGGATACTGACTTGTTCAAGGCCACCTGGTCTATAGTAGAATAATTGGACTAAAATTCAAGACTTTCTACTGTATAGGCCATTATGATTAGTAAATATTAGAAATAGAATTGTCTTTCTGTAATACACACGCATATGGTCTTAGTCCATTGTTGCTGCTGTAACAAAATGTCTTAGCATCCATAATTATTAATAATAGAAATACACATCATAATGTTCTAGAGGCTGGAAAGTGCAAGAGGAATGTATCTGCACATGCAAGGCCTGATAAGGGCTTGCTCTCTGCTTATAAAGAGCTGCCTTCCTATTGTGGCCTCACATGAAGTTGAAGATGTGTCCTCTCATGGAAGAAGAAAGAACAGATAAAGACATCAGGGTGCTTCCTTCAACCCTTTATAAAGACTCCAATCATATTACCGAGAGCAAAGCCCTCATGATTTAATCAGTTCTTCTGAATATTTATCTTAATACTATGAGAGTTGGTTTTTAAGGTGTGACCTTAATTTTGGCAGACACATTTAAATCATAGCAAATCCATTGACCGAGCAATTGACAAATAATAATGAAGCATCCATGTTGCGGTATGACTCCATCTGTGATGGCAATGACAGTCTTCCTAGATTTGTGCAATTATATGGGAAAATTTCTGGAAAACCATGAGACAATATGAGAAGAATAGCATCTCCAAGGGACAGGTTCCATAATTGTGTTTCTATTTTAAAGTTGAAGAGCCAAAAGGCCCGAGTTTGATCTCTGGAACCCACGTAAAAATGACTGGCTTGTGGCACATGCCTGTAATTTCATTACTGAGGGGAAGAAAACAGAACCCTGGGATTTACTGGCTAGCCAGCTTAGTCTTGGGGGAACTCCAGGCCAACAAGAGACTAATGGAACTCCTGAGAAACTACACCCAAGGTTGTCCTTTTGCATGATATAAACATGCTTGCATACAAATCCACACACATATGTGCACATATATAGCCACACTCACACAGGTATATGAGCAAGTTTTTCCCATATAAATATACAAATAAACTATGCAAATTAATTGCTTAAGGAAAAGAAGACTTGGAAAGCTGAAGGGCTTATGGTCCGTACAAAGCTATGCGAAACACAAAGAATTGGCCTCAAGTAGAGAGAGCAAGAGAGACAGTTGATAAACTGAAGAATTTCTGGAAATTAATTTAGTGCACACCAGGCAGGAACCTACTGACATCAGCTTGTAATCTGGGCTGCAGAAGAGAAGAGACAGGAGATCCAAGAGCTTGATACTTTCCACAAGAAACTGGAAGCTCCAGTCTGCTTGCCAGGTGGCCTAATGTGGGGCCCATAAGGAGAGAATAGTTCTGTGCTCACCCAGTAAGCATATTGTTAACAGAAGCTGTACCCAATAAAAGATCTATGTTTAAGCTATAAAATGCAGCAGGATAAGAAGAAACACAGCAGATGGGAACATTTCTACAGTGCTTCAAATCAACAAAGAAAATACTTTAAAAATAACCAGGAGAAACCTCCAGAATCTCCTCTCCTCTCCTCTCCTCTCCTCTCCTCTCCTCTTCTTGCTCCCATATCTTTTTTTTTATTAAATTTTTTGCCATTGCTATTTTTACTGACTGACAACAACTGACAATTAAAATCAATAGGCAGCCTGGAACTAATGCCCTGTCCACACATAAGGGAGGTGACAGTGTTCTCAGATCAGGGACAGGTGGAAAGTGGAGCCTCCTGCATGAGGAAGACTGCTTTATTTGTGGAGAACTCTAGACAGGTGACCAGTTCAGTTTGAGACCAAGAAGTTGAGCTGAAAGTGATCTCACACACCAAAGCCAGGATCCAGAGTCTGGCAGACTGCCAGGTGTTTGACAGCAGTACAAACTGATTCCTACTATATCTGGGGCACTCCCTGAAAGGTCTCTGTAAAGCTTGCACTTACAAAGGGCTGGCAGGGCACATTCTAGTAACAAGTGCATCTCCCCCCAAAACTTACTTTTGAGAATTGTGAGGCTTTGAGTTGGTCACATTTCTACCGCTGGGCTACTATTTAGATATGCATCCTACTACAACTGACAGTATTGAAGAGCCAGGCTGGGTACCACCCCATGTTTTTGAAGTACAGGTGAGAAGTTACTATTTAGCAGGATCTGGAAAGTAATGACTCCTTCTCTATCAGTGAATTGCCCTCATTTAAGAGCCACCAGCCCAAATATTCACAGCCTCAAACCTCACACATGCTGTGTGACTAGGAAAGCTGAATAGGCTAAGGGTAGAGATAGAGGCTGCTCTGCAGCCCACGTGGTACTAAGGGAAGGATGGCTGATCCATAATGGATGTCCTGTGTTCTTAAAGCAGGGCAAAGTGTAGGAGGTTGTTATTCTGCTTTGAAGTCGCCTGTCTCTCTCTTTGGAGTGGATCAAAGCCTCCTTTTATTTATTTATTTATTCATTTTATTTCTTTCCAGAATTCATATAAGCTCTTAATGCAGAGTCGGCCTCTTGATGCGCTCCAGGCTCCCCCCCACACACTGCAAATCCCCTCCCCTCCAGTCTCACACTCCCACAGCATGGCAAGGTGCTGTCCTTGGGCTCACTCCCACTCCCTACCTTCCACCCCCATTTCTCCTTGTCCTCCCTCTCCATGCCTCTCTCTTGCTCCTTCCCTCGCTCTTGTTGTCCTCTTGTCCTATTTTAGAATCATCCAGTCATACTCAGTCTCAGCTTAGAAAAGGTATGCACTGACTCTCCAAAGCTCTTGTATAGCCTTATTTTATTCCTAGCAAAACAGGGATGTTGCTATTATTTCTTTGTTCTCTCCTTTTCTAAAAGAGGAGTTAGATTGGAGGAAAAAAAAAAAAACTGTTGTGAATGAACCCAATGGAATCAGCTTCAAAGTTGCTTTGGAAACTGAAGAGAATGTGAGACAACATGTATTAGTGGCTTGAAAAGGCTGGAGGACATGTTTCCAGAATATTCTGTCCTCACTGAAGGCCTTGCTTTTATTTTTTCCCTAAAGGTTAATGCTACAATCTCCATAAGGCAGGAAACCATACAAATTGTACAACCCATGTGGCAGGGTGTAGTCCACACCACACCTCTGCTTATCTGGCAGAGAGCAAAGATACTGCAGTCTTAGAGACTGAGGTCCACCGCCAATGATATCCTTCGAATCCTGGCATACTCCTCCTCTGGGATAGCAAACCCACAATCTAGGTACACAAACAAGATACATACATTTAAATTCCATTCTTAAATCCTTTAAGCAACTAGATTGTAGGAAACAGAAGATCTTATAGATGGCAATTTAGGAAATTAATTCAAAAACATCATCTGCTAAGCCTCAGTTCTTGGAAAACGCCTGGCTCTGCAGAGAGAAAGGCTGTGTCTGGTTGGAGATACATCTTGGTCTGCTCATATCTGGTCCCAAAACCTTTTTCTTCCAGAATCCAGGCCTCCTGTATCCAGATGATACAAGGCCTTACCAGATGCTGAGAAGTGTGGTATTGAAAAGACCCTCGGTCTCCCTCTGGCTCTCTTCTGTAAGCGTTTGGCACCTTGCTTGGGATAGTCTGCTATTCCCAGGATCCCCAGAGTGTTCATTAACAAATACTGCCCAAGCACAAGGCAATTGGCCAATCTCTAAAGAGGACATTGATGTGAATATGGGCAACTTTGCTCTTTAGACAAGGAATTGACTTCAAGAGACAGGATTATAAAGTTCAAAGGCATAAAGCTGATGTGATGGAGTACAGAGCCCATGAATCTTGGGGGAATATACACAGTTTACTACATATTTAGCAGCACTCCATGATCTTTGTCTGCACTCTCTAGAGTGAGTTTACACTATACTTTCATGTTTCATAGGTCTTATTTCCACTAAGAAAAATAAGTTCCTGTATGTAATGCCACATGGTCATTGCTCTCACTGATAAATGTTTATGAACATGACATAGGGTCCTGTAGCCCACTTCCTCTAAGACCTCAGCACACCATAAAGAATGTTCCCTCCTCCATTCTAAATCATGTCTAGGGAGGATTCCATGGGATTAGAAACCCAAAGTTACTATGATTACTGCTGCCAACATTAGATTTTTAATGGGGAAAAAACTGCTACATCAGATTAGGAAAAAAATCGTACTGAAGATGTAGTTTGTGATAGAGGGCACCGTCTGTGTTTCAGAAGTCGTGAGACCTTCCTTTGCTCTTCTGTCCTGATTGTACCTGGCCTCAGGGAGAGCCTAAAGGACTGGGGCTGAGAGGAGGCTTTGCCTATCCAGCTGAGAGGAGGCAGTCATCCACATGGCTGAGGTCTATTTCAGTCACTGTCCTGTCAATAGCCCTCACCTGGGCTCTGTCCGTAAGCCCAGCAAATTCACTGGTTTACCACCTGGTAGGATCAAACTTTGGTTTGTGATTGGACTTTAGAAGGTTGACATGGTAGTGACCCCTATTCCCAGTGAAAGATTTTGATACATACATATTTGCATACATACATATTTGCATGACAAGCAATAAGTTGTAATTTCCTCAGTTCAGGATTCCCACTAAGAAACAGATGCATTACTAGGTCATTTGTGAGCACAGCTGATCACCAGTTTGGTAGCCGTGATCTGTTTACAAAATCCAACCTAATTTTTAAATTCCTTTACATCAGTTACTTTCTCCATGGCATGAGGAACCAGGGACTGTGGGTCCTAGGCCTTATGGTATTTCCATTTCCTCCCAACTCCTCACTCCAAACCATCCCAGCAAGTAAGAAAATCTGGGGCATTCCAGAGAATCACAGAAATCTGCCTCCTGTCAAATTCTCAACAACCCTCCCTGCTTATTCCTTAAGCTCTGAAATCAACCTTCCTGTTCCAAAGAATGCCCCAAATCCTTGCTCTAGCCTGCCCCCACCCTTTCTCTCCCTCTCAAAGCCATGAATCTGGACCCCACATTTATTATTAAGTAAGGGTTCCAGGACTTATTTTCTCTTCACGCCTTCTGCTCTCTGGGAGCGTGCTGACTCGCCTTCTTAAGTTGGCAGGGAAGCATGTGAGGGTAAGGCTTCCTGCAAACCTTATCGACAGCCAGAAGCCACACATTTCCAAAGTGTAAATATGCAACCCGTGTCTGGAGCCTGAGATGCAGAGTCACATGAAAGTGTTAAAATAAAATAAGGTTGACAGAGCCACTCCATCAGAAGCAGGCAGCGAATGAGATGTTATGAAACGCTTATAAGCCTAGGGAGTAAGGTGCTCAAAGACAATTACCAACTAAACATTTCATTAATGAAATAATGATTAATTATAATCACTAATTAAAATGCAGGATTATGCTGTTGGTTTTGAGCATTAGCAGGAGTAATGACATTACCATTTTTAATGGAATTCCAGGAATGAAAATTATAGCAACTCACAGAAAAGACATGGCTGGCAAACGTGATTAGGAGTTATTGTTAAACCCAGGGGCATAGAATTCTCCCTGCTGGTGAACTTAAGTTAAGTAAGTTTAATGTGGTGTAATTTAATTACTAAGCATAGTTTTCTTCTCAGTGGGAAGAGATACCAGGTTTTTGCTAAGAACAAAAGGAAGGCTGTAAATAGCTCTCAGTGATGGCTGGCTACTAAGGGGGGAAATCTAAGAGCATTCAGCTGTCTTTTGCATAATGTTTGAGGGTAGTTGCATCCTGGACTCACTGTAAATTTTATTTAATTAATGCTTAGAGGATTAACAGCAAAGCAGACCTTGCAGCCTAGAATATAAAGCTTCTGGGATTATCCAGAAAGTGATTTTTCCCAGAAAGGATGTCCCCATTAATAATTAATGCCAGGCGTTTTCATAAATGTCAGATTCCCACTGCAAGCAGCAACTTGACCCTCAGTAATAAACCATTTAAGATTCATTAAAGAGAAGCATCATTCTTAAACTGCTTGCCATGGCACGTGAGCTCATCCATAATGTAAAATGTTGGCATTAGCTGCAAAAAAAAAAAAAAAAAGCCAGCACGTGGCTTTCAGGTGGCTGGAGTTGCCTTGAGACCGCTTACTTCTTGCCTCCCCATAAGGTGAGGTCTGGCTTCCTTTGACTCTGTCCTGGGTCTAATGATTTTGAAAGCAGAGGAGAGCCTCAGAGGAGATCCCACTTAGATGCACCATCAGCAGTGGCTTCTGGAGCTTTGAGATTCTCTGACTCCAGAGCACAGGCCAGTGCATTGTCAGGCGTGCAGTCGCAGTATCACTGGCTTCTACCCACTTGGTGGAATGCCACCTACCAGACTCCCACTCCCAATTGCAACTATATATATATATATATATATATATATATATATATATACACAATCTCCTCTGTCCTTAGGGACAGAGTCTCAGGGGACTTTACCAGAGTGCATTCACTAAGACTCTTCAGTCAGGTAAGTGCCTGAGGCTGTGGCCATTCAGAATCTCAGATTATCACTTTCAGTCACAGTCGTCCACAGGGCCAAAGACATTTTGCTTTTAAATCAGGTCAGGGATAGTAGCGTAAGGATTCAAAAGTAGATATCACAGTGGCAATAGTGTGCCATTAAAGCCAGTCCTGGTGATCTGCTTTGTAATGTCCCCAAGCTGCTCTGTGGTTGTCCCCATGTGCAAACGGCTGTTTCCTTCTCCTCACTGTATTCGCGGTGGCTAGTGCTGTGGGCCTTTTGGTGACTCTAGTGAATGACCAAGACCTTTGCCCACTCTCAATGAGAGCCTCCCCTTTGCTACTCTTCTTTCCTTTCTACCTTCCCTCCCTCCTTTCTTTTTCTTTCTCTCTCTCCTTTTTCTTAGCCAGAAAATAGTTATGATGCCCAAGGAAAATTATTCTCACGATTGTCAAAAGTCTGAAAACAAGTCACAGAAGTTTTTCTTAATAATCATCATAGGATTGACTTAAAAAAAATACACTTTTAATTTTGTCTGCATACAGGATGCCCCAATGCTGACTGAAATAAATGAGAACAAAATGAATAAAATAAACATGGAGCTCTCTGGAAAGTCACTTGGTCTAACACAAGCAGGGACCAGTCTGGATTGTGATCTGCCTCCTTTCCATTCTCAAATTGAATCAAAAAGAGCAGTTATATCACAGTAACTCACAGCCGCAAGGTACTTGGTATTCTCAGGGTAGATTGAGTGGGACATAAGGGGAGCAGTGTCCTTACGGTTGTCCAGGCTGTGTGACGGCTGACTGGACATAGCCCACTCCCCAGGGAGAGCAGGAGATGGATCGGTTATTGGAGAACCAGAGTGGAGTGTATGTGCTGACTTCGTCTAGTGATAACAGTTCCACTTTTCCTGTGTACAGTCACTCTCTGGCCAGATAGCGAGTCATGGTAAGTAGGAATCCTTTCCAGAATTGTACTTTGAAGAGGTCCGTTTGAAATGAACCAGCCAAACCGTGGTTCAGGAATCAACAAGCAAAGAGCCTGCTTGGCTCACAACCTGGGTAAGACTTATTAATTCAGAGAGTAGAAAGCCTGCATGTGCTAATTACCAAAACTACTAATTAGCTTTAATTATAAGCTTGGAAGGAAGTTTAAGTGTGTTGCATTTGATAGGACTGTTGACCTTTTCAGTGTATTTTGGGGGAGGGTTGAGAAGCAGAAAGAAGGTGTTATGAAATTCATCAGAGAGCAATTAATTTAGGTCTTCTGATGAATGTGCTATAAATGAACACATCTGTACACATCAGTCCATAAGGGTGCTTTAATAGAGTCTTCCCAGTACCAACTCCCAGTACCTCATCCGGCCAAAAAGAGATTCTCATTTCCTACATAAAATCTTATTCTGCAACTGTTGCTAAGCAAAGTGACAGGCTGGGCACAGCTCGATGGATGCTTTTATATGTAAATCATAGCTCAGACAAGGGCTGACTTTGACTGATTCTGGAGGGTCACTGAGAGAACCTGTCCTTGCAGACATTTGATGAGATGCTCAGAAATCTATTTCATGCCAAGGTCTGGCGATACTGTCCTGTCAGCCTCTCATCCTGTCATAGTTTCGGAGTCCCTGAGCCTCCCTGGCCAGAGGCTTGAGACATCCCTTTCATGTGGCAGGGATGCTCCATACTGTCTTCTTGCAGCAAGACAGCTTCACATCTGATATTCCCAGGAACACAAATGACAGGTTTCTAGGATGGGCTTCATAGCCTCTGCATCACTAATGACACCCTTGCTTCCAAAAGCATGTCACAAGCTCATAAATGACATCTGAAGCCAGGGCCAACCAGGCAGCTTGTGGTTGCCTGCTGGAACTGCTGAACTCTGAGCCCCTTTCTTCTAGATCTGAAGAATCCTTGGTTTGTTTCGAATCTCTGGGAACTGATGTATCCCCTAGTAACCACCAGAGGGATCTCATATAATATAATAAAAACCATGATCAACAGGGAATAATCTCTGCTTAACCAGCACACACTTGCCTACAAGGCAAGGGGTTAGCCCTGGAGAGGAGTGGGGAAACAGAGTAAAAAGTTTTGTGGGTTCAGAGATGAGATCCCTAAGAAGGGAATCATAAAGAAAAGTAAAAGGATCTGCCTTCTTCTCATTCTGAAAACAAGGCAAACAAAAGAGCCTGTAGGACATATTGCCCAGGATACAACCCCTTCTTATTAAGTCAGGGTAGTTACACTGCCCTAGATACAACCCCTTCTTACTAAGTCAGGATAGTCACACTGCCCAGGATACAACCCCTTCTTACTGAGTCAGGGTAGTCACACTGCCCCAGATGCAAGCCGTTTTTATTGAGTCTGGGTAGTCACACTGCCCCAAATGCAAGCCCTTCCTATTGAGTCTGGGAAGTCACACTGCCCCGGATGCAAGCCCTTCTTATTGAGTCAGGGTAATCAGAGTCCTGGCTACACTTTTGTTCAGATGGTGATGAAATTTCATGAGAAGAATTCATATTTTCCAACTTTAAAACAGGATGGTATGATTGAATGAGAGCAAGAACCGAATGGAGTAAGCGGTAGGAATGTATCCTCTCCCAGGTCCACAGGCTTGTGAGGTCCAAGCTGTCATCAGAATTTGATGTTAATAAAGGTTCATGAAAGTTCCAGGGAGCAATACTTCCTTCCTTTATGCTGGTCTCTAGTGGTTGGCTACAGTTTTCAGTGTTGCCTAGTTTACAGATATATAACTTCAATTTCTGGGTATATTTATATGACATTCTTCTCTGTATGGATATCTGTATGCCTTCAAATCACCTTCAAATCATGTATGTGTGTGTGAATGCATAGAGGTCAGATGGCACTCTGAAATTATCAGTTCTCTCTCTTCACTGTAAGGATTTGGATGACTAGAGGAAGTTTGTCATGTTTAGGGAAAAGAGTGCTTACCCATGGGCCGTCTTACCAGCTGGTGGTACATGGATGTTTGTTTTAATGCCATCACGGCTTTTCTCCCTTAGATACAAAGTACATCTAAATCTCTGACATGGTTTCCAGTCATAAGATGCAATCCACCCTCCCAACCTAGATATGCTGCTTTTACAGCCTTCTGAGCCCCTTGCCCCAACCCCTTTTGTTTGATATTTACTCAAAACCAATGTGTGTCCTCTAAACTGGTTGCTGAAAGCTATGCTTTTAATAGTTTTTGGTGTGTGTGTGTGTGTGTGTGTGTGTGTGTGTGTGTGTGACCAGAAAACATCACTTTTACTCTATAGTCCTTTTATAGCTAATTTTATTGTCCTTATCTTCAGCATATTTATAGATTGTCCCTGAGTTTATTGAGCCAAATCATCGTCGTTAAAGCTGAAGTGACGCTTGCTTATCCCTGTTCTTAATACAGTCCTGGCTATGCTAATGGCTAAAACTGTACATCACTCAGCAGAAAGCCATGCTCCCAGGTCAAACATGCTTCAGAGAAGAAGCCTGCAGTGTGTCAGGGACATGAGCAAACAGTTGTCAGCAGAAGGGGAGGTGGGGAAAGAGCAAGAAGATTTGAGATCAGCAGGAACAGCTACACATCTGGACCTGGTTTATCTAATAGTAAAGAGTTCCCCACCCCAGCAGTGTCGAAGGTGATGGGAGGTTAGCCAGAGCTGTGCTAGAAGCAGCTCCATCCTTTCTGGCACTTTCCTCATGCCAGAGTCTTCTGCACAGTAGCTCCATTGTGCAGACTTGTAATCTGCATCTGAACTG
This sequence comes from Mus pahari, assembly GCF_900095145.1. Classification (NCBI taxonomy): domain Eukaryota; kingdom Metazoa; phylum Chordata; class Mammalia; order Rodentia; family Muridae; genus Mus; species Mus pahari. The sequence goes on along the minus strand of NC_034597.1, from coordinate 1,815,930 downwards.
GGTACCTCTCCAAGGATCCTTTACAAAGCATATTGGTCACCTGCAACCCTATTTATGGATATGTCATAAAAACATCTTCAGGGCTGAAGAGATGATTCAGCCAGTAAAGTGCTTACAAAAAAAATCACAGGGACCTGGGTTCAAATCCCCAGTACCCACTTAAAAGCACACAGCTGTAAACCTAGGGCTATAGGGAGGGCAGAAATGGGAGACTCCATAAAGCTTGCTGGCATGTTCCTCTAACTTTACAGAGGAGTTCCAAACTCAGTGAGAATCTGTGACACAAAAAATAAGGTGGAGAGCAACTGAGGAAGACACCTGAAGTGGAGCCCTAGGCTCTACATACATGTACACACAAGTGCAAACACACAAACGCAACCAACTCTCCCACACACACATCTTCCCCAGACATTAAAAGAATATGCATTTTATTCAGGATGCTATTCATACAAAATACCTGTAATAGGCAAGTCCAGAGTGGTGGAAGGCACATTAATGGTTGACAGGGTTGGTGGCAGGTAAGGCTTCAGAAAGGATTAGTTACTACTGAATGGCTAGACTGTTTCCCTTGGAGATAATGAAAAGGTTCTAGAGTAATAAGGGGACTCTAACTTTTTGTCATTGCAATATACTATGATCATTTATAAATGTGTTGAACTTTACATCTAGAAATGTGATCATCTTAACAGTCGTGGAATGCACACAGCCTGTGGCCTGCAAGTTGGGCACATCTGTATCTAGATGGCAATAATAGTTGTACATTGTGAATATTCTAAGTGCCACTATATTGTAGTTTAAAATAAGTAAGTAGCAGGTTTTATTTTATGTATATTTCAGCACAAAAACCCAATCCTTCTTATTTCTGATAGACATATTAGTTTCCTACCTTCTGAATAAACCCAAACTGAACTCTACTGCCTCTTCCTTGGGACTAAGTATTAGTTTTTCCCCCATCCCCTAATGACATCACCACTTCTCTCTTATGTGTACTTCAAATCCTGTCCTGTCCCTCAGCTGTTCTCTTGGAAATTTCTTACCCTGGGAAACCTCCACTAGATGTAATCCTGTTGCTTGCTTTCGCCTGGGACTTGCACAACCTGGGTTCCGGCTCACTGGGTAACTTGAACGATACCATGCAACTTTCTGAGCCCCAGTTCCTTCCCCTGAAGAAATGAAACACCAGAGGAACTCCAAGGTCTTTTCTTGATCTCAAAACTTCATATCCTGCTACCTTGCCCTGGCCCTGGCCCTGGCTGATGACACCCAGGAGTGCATTCCTATTTAGCATCTCTGAGTCAGTACTAATTCCTGTGGTGCTCCAGGTAATGCAGATGTCACATCCATCTTACTGGTATTAAGGTAGACCTCCTCCACCTCATTCCAAATATGCCATGGTATCTGAGAGACCAAAGGAGAGGCTTCCTTAAGACTCTGATTAAATCCTGTCTGATTAGGTATAGCTCAACGTGTCAGAGTGTAATTTCAGAGCTTCCTTAATATATCTGCCCTTTCCGTAGCCTTCCTATTTCTCTCTTCTGGGTTTGCTCATGCAAACCAGTTCTCTTATTAGGCTCTACTATGAGTCTAGGGCCTACTGGGGGCTGCCTGTGCTCACCCAGGAGAGTGCCCTAAGGACCTCTGTTTCTTCTGTTTTTACCTACCTCAGAGGTGTGTTAAGGGTTCTCTTTGTGGCCACTCTGCTTCTACATTTGTCTGAATACAGCTGGACGGTTAATGACAAGAGAAGCCATCTTGCTTTAACAAGGTCTTTTCCCTTGTCACTGTCTAGACACGAGGTGTGCATGTTCCTTTCATGATCTGCACAGGATAGCATTGCAGTTTATCCCAAGAGTCACTAGGTGTAAAATCCATGTTCCACACATGTATTCTACCCCCCCCCCAGATTAGGGATCCATGTGTTCCACCAAACTGTGAGGACCCCTCTAATTCAGTGGCTGTGGCAAGTAGACAACAGGATCACATGGACTAGACATCCCAGTGTGAATTTCAAATGAGGATGGCAAACAGGGTTCAGTTCCTTGCACATGGTGATAGGCAGCTCTTTCTTTCCTTCTTCCTCTCCCTCTCCCTCTCCCTCTCCCCCTCCCCCTCTCCCCTCTCTCCTTTGTAAAACAATGACTATTGTGAGGTTTAAATGGGGCACCTGCATCCTTATCCTGAGAGCAGTACTTGGCCTGATGTTTTAGATATTACCTCCCTGGGGGCACCTTTCCTCAGTGGATTTTTAAGGATCCTGATGGATAACCTGCATAGAAGAGAATGTGAGAAAATCCCAAAACATTGCCCCTATGCTGGTCAGTACAATGACCCCTTGTGGGGTGACATTGCAGGCTTTTCTGTGATCCTTGACCCTTGGCTTTCCTCAAAAGTTGCGGTTCTTTTGGCCATGTGTGGGAATCTTAGAGGACTGATCCTGGGCCTTGAGCTGGAGCTCAGGAGAGAGGTCTGGCATAGAGAAGGGGGCTGTTTAAGAAGACCCTTGGAGGAGGGTTCATTCCTGTATCCTTGGCTGTGTCTTTCCTTCATTTCAATCTCCACGATGCTGTAATGAGGAAGAGAAAATATTCTTCCCTCTGCTCACCCTAGCTTCAAGGAATGGCAAAAGGCAGCTTGCTAAAAGAAAGCCCACACGTGTCTATAATGTTATATGATTCAGGACCTTTATAGGAAATGAGGAACCTTCTAGTTATGAAGACTAGAAGGAAGGGTCAAATGTAGACAATTTTAGTGCACTTTCAGTGCTTGGAAAACATCACAGTGGAAGTCATGGAGAAGTGTGGTAGGGAAAACGGGATATGAGCTAAGGCTTAAACTGAAGGAACCAGGGCAAAGCTTATTTCTTCAGATTCCTTGCTGTGAACCTTTGTCCTTGGCCTAGAAGGAAGGGAGGATGCTGTTCCAAAACAGGCAAGAGGTGGAATCATTTAAAGACCTTCTTGGTAATTCTATTACTTTTGCTTAGAACCTATGCTATGGAGAACCTGATTTCTATCACCCTCACCTACAAAATGAGGATTGTGATAATTTGATAATTTGATATTTGGATCTGGAAATTTGAGCCCAAGAATCATACAAAGTAGCCCATCGTGGTGCCCGAGAGGCCTCTCTCAGTCACCAGAGGCTCTGAAAGAGTAAGTGCTCAGGGCACAGGGCGGCTCTCACCTCACAGAGAAGATGAGGCTTTGAGCTCAAGCTTGGAGCAGGCTCCCACACTTTCACTCAGAACGAAAACCCCTCTTCCACCCACTCCAGGTAGATTCCCAGGCTAGAAACTGGCCAACAGTGAGGTTCTGAGCTCCTGGGCTCAGACCTAGGCCGGGCACTAGGGTTAGGTCAGTCTAACCGCAAGTATTCAGAGGAAGCTTTCATCTTGGAGAAAATGGGAAGGGCAGATACCCAGAGCACCGGCGACTTTGGGGGCAGCTCTGACCTTTCTAGAATGAGTAGTCTTCTGAGTCATGAGCACCCCAGTTCCTCACGAGCACCCCTGTTCCTGTGCAGGAGTCAGCAGAGAACAAGCTGCTGGAGCTTCCTTCTCCCACCCCCACTAGAGAGAACCATTTTTTCCTTCGCCTCCTTGCACCCTGCCACACACTTAACTCACAGCAAGCTAGAAAACTATGGAATGGACGGGGTAGATTGTATATTTGTTTTGTTTCTTTTGGTATTGTTGATGTTCTGCTTTGAGACAGCCTTATTATATACCCCATGCTGACCTTATTATATAGCCTACGCTGACCTTATTATATACCCCATGCTGACCTTATTATATAGCCCACGCTGACCTTATTATATAGCCCACGCTGACCTTATTATATAGCCCACGCTGACCTTATTATATA
>NC_034597.1:1810877-1811392 GCF_900095145.1 Mus pahari | reverse complement strand
CCCACGCTGACCTTATTATATAGCCCACGCTGACCTTATTATATAGCCCACGCTGACCCCGGACTCTTGACCTCCTTTCCTTTTGCTGAGATCACAGGCATGGGCCACCTACTAGACTTTTGTGACATCTTAGAACACAGGCTTATGAGGAACAATTGTAAGAGGTCTGATGTGGTGAAGCTTAGACAAAAGGCTACCAATGCCTATTTAGGTTCTGCGATTTCCTCTTGGCTCCAAAGGAAGCAGAGATACAACTGATACGTTTTGTAAAGGACCATATGGTGCGTGTTGTCTTTGTACAAGGATAAGGGAGAGAAGGGATAGGTTGGTAGTGTGTAGTCAGGTATGGGGTAAGAGGGTGCCTCCATGGGCCCATGATGAAGAATCCCTTTCCCCGAAGGACCAGCCACAGGATGGGATTTCAGTTTATTCAGGGCATGGGGATGGGGATTTGAGAGGGTAGTAGAGACAGAGAAAGGGGGAGAGAGAGAGAGAGGGAGAGAGAGAGAGAGAGA
>NC_034597.1:1781026-1810352 GCF_900095145.1 Mus pahari | reverse complement strand
AGGAGGAGGAGGAGGAGGAAGAGGAGGAGGAGGAGGAGGGAGGGGAAGGGAGGAGAGGGGAGGAGAGGAGAGGAGAGCCAGAAACAGAGAGGCAGGGGAGGGGAAGAGGAAGAAAGGGGTCAGAGAAAGAAGGAGAGGTCAAACAGTCTTTTATAGCAAGCCAGGACTACTTGGCTGTTGCTAGGTAACTGTTGGGCAGAACCTGGAAGGAATGCTAACATGCTAACTACAACCTGCTGCTATAGCAGGTATTTAGAAACTGCTTTCTAAAAAAACACTGACTCCTCACTTGAGTCCATAGGGCAACTAAATGCAGTGTGGGAGCCTGGCAGCTCTGCCTTCAGTTTGTATCTTCCTTCTCCTTTGCTTGTATGGATTTTATTTTTTAATTGGATATTTTATTTCTTTACATTTCAAATGTTATCCCCTTTCCCAGTTTTCCCCTGCAAACCCCCTATGCCATCCCCCTTACTCTGCTTCTATGAGGGTACTCCCTTATCCACCCACCCACTCCCACCTCACTGCCCTAGCATTCCTCTACACAAGGGCATCAAGCCTTCTGATGCCAAGAAGTACTTGCTGACAGGAGCCTGATACAGCTGTCTCCTGAGAGATGGCCAGATCTTGACCAATACAGATACAGATACTCTCAGCCAACCAACGGACTGTGCACAGGGACCCCAATGGAGGAGTTAGGGGAAGGACTGAAGGAGCTGAAGGGGGCTTACCTGGCATCAGTGGGAGGGGAGGCCCTTAGTCCTGTGAAGGCTTCTCCTTTACTTTTAATCAGAGTGCTGACTGACTCTGCACGTGGGCATGGTCATCACTCACAGGCATGTCTATATAAACACATGGTGAGGCTGAGTCTATCACACTCCCCATCAAGACTGGGGGCTGAAAGATACCAATCTTTGTCCTAAACCTTAAGTTACCTTAAGTTCTAGGAACAGCAACACAGGACAGACCATTGAAGGCATCTGTCCTGGAGGTGGTGTCTTGGAAAGGACTTCAGCAGGGCTGAGGTAGCGACTAGCCAGGCCACTCAGTGTCTGGGACTGCGTGGGAGGATGTGCCTCTTGCTCCCTGCCCTGGTCCTTCCTCTAGAAGATGGATTTGGGGGTCTTGTTCCACTCCCAGTGGGTCACATTGATTGACCCCCCTTTCTTTGCTTCTCCCCTTAACTGCGTTCTTTAGTTGGCATCTTGGAGATGGGTGGCTGACCCAACCTCTTAGGACTCCTGAAATGAGAGCATCGTCCCTAATGTCACCAAAGAGTCAGTCACTGACACCCTTTCCCCTCTCAAAGGATCAGAGTATTTTATGAGAAAGCTGTTACAGGGATGAATACACACACCTTTCCTTCTGTTTAAAATGTTTAAAGTCCCAGTTCTGAGAAGCTGCCCCTGAATCTTATCTGTGCTCAGGATCTGTCCTTAAATTTTTGCTATCTCCATTCCCTCTGATATTCTTAAAAAAAAAGAAAGAAAGAAAGAAAGAAAGAAAGAAAGAAAGAAAGAAAGAAAGAAAGAAAGAAAGAAAGAAAGAAAGAAAGAAAGAAAGAAAGAAAGAAAGAAAGAAAGAAAAAAGAAAGAAAAGAAGTCCTCATCTCAGGCCTCCCCTGCTGAAGCAAATAAGAGTCATTACCGGGCTTTCTCCCTAAGGCTGCTTTGTTCAGGTTTGGTTGTCCAAGGCAACCAATAAAAGAAAATTTGGAGAACAAAGCCATTTTGCTTTTTTTTGGGTCACTCTTAATAGCCTAAGAAGGTCAAGAACTTCCTTACTTAGTGGGGTGTGCTGAAGGCTTTGCTAAGTGCCCAGTGAGAGGCAAGATTTCAGTTAAAAGCCTGAGTTCCTCCTGCCTTTGTTCCTATGCAAAGTATGTTGTTAAAGTGAGGGCTTCTGCCTCCTAAATTTTCATTCTTTAACGGGAACCAGGCTTTGAGGCTGTTCAGCCTGCTAATGAGGCAGGAGCCATTCTCCTGACTACCATGTGGTTGGCTATCTATGGAAGCAACCCCTCTTACAGGACCAGGCATTGGTTAACAACAAGATGGTAATACAGGAAACGTTAAGGGTTGGTGCTATATGTTGCCTAAGACACTGGGGTGCCATTTGGGGGGTTCTTAATATCAATATAAAGAATTTAAGAAAGACTGAAGGCAGGTAAGGTTAGTGAAATTTGAGACGCAACAGCAGGCAAGCAGGACCTCTCAGCAGTTCTCAGGAGGAGGTAGATGGAGAAGAAAAAAGACTGCCATGATTTTTAAGTCAGGTATATAGGTCAGCTATGAACTACAGAGCAGAAAAGCAGGGGCATGCCACAGTGTGGAGACCTACTGGCAGGGTAGAGGGAAGAGTGGGGGAGTGGCCAGTATCCAAAAGAAAGAAAAAGAGATAAAAAGAAGGAAAAAGGAAAGTTACATTTTTACAAGTTACTTAGAAAAGCAATCAGGTTTACCCAAGCCACAGGATGGTGGCTTCTGAAGTGACTACAACAAAGTTAGGTTTTCTGGGAAGCATGAGTATATGATCTCATTTAAAAGATAATTATACCTCCTATCTCTTCTGTATGGCTTTAAGTAATCACTTTTCCTGATGGGTGGTCTCTTGGCCAGTTGACTGGAAAAACCCAGCTGAATTAATGGTTTTGTTGGTGATACTGTTGTTTTTTTGTTGTTACCTAAAATTGCTTTATATTTTGCTATTGTTTTATGTATATGAATGTTATACATACATGTATGTATGTGAACCATTTGCATATCTAGTGCCAGTGAAAGTCAGAAGAGTGTACTGAACCCCCAGGAATGACAGATAGGTGCTTGTTACCACACGGAATCAAACCTGGGTCCTCCACAAGGGCAACAGTGCTCCTAACTGCTGACCCAACTCTTCAGCCCAAAATGATCTCTTAAGCGAGGAGACAGTAGTAATCATGCCTAAATCTAAGGTCAGAAGCAGAGGCCATTCTTTAGATCAGAAGACCATCCTCGGCAGAGCCTTGCTGTCTCCCAAAACTATTAAAATCTAAAGTGGGTGTTGGCATTTTGTCTAGGCTCTGCCCCATAGAGCTAGGCGTGCCTGCCTCACTATAAAAGGGGCTCCTTGCCCTCTCCTCTCTCTCTTGCTCTCCTGCTCCTGCTCTGCTCACTTGTTCCTGTTCCTCCTTCTCTCTCCATTTCCCCATTTCCCTCCCCTTTCTCTCTTCGTGTGCTCATGGTCACCCTCTGCTCCTCTCTCTCTCTTTCTCTCCCCCCTCTCTTTCTGCCTTTCTCTGTCTTTACTGTCTCAATACCCCTCCCCATACCCTGAGCAAACTCTGTTCTGTACTATATTGTGTGGCTGGTCCCTCAGTGGGAAGAGATGCCTCAGCATGGGTTCCCCAGAGGCACCTCCTTCTCCCCACACCTGACTGCACCTCCACCAAACACATTCCTCCTCCCTCTTTTTATAAAGCACAACAATGGTAATCCTAAAATCTAGAGCAGAAATTCCAAAATCATTTAGCTGAATTTAGGAATAAGTATAACCCAGTAGTACCATGAAAATCCAGAGATCCAATTCTACAGCTGTTGGATCCGAAAAGATGAGTGTCTAGATGGGGGTTTCCATCACAGGCCTGCAGGGCAACATCCCCGTTTAGGAGGGAAGAAAATAAACCTCCGTTCTGGCATTCCTGGAAAGAGAAAGGCCAACTTCTGCTTTTGACCAAGAGTGGGAACTGCTCGCTTTTGGAGTCCCTGTCCCTCAATTGTCCCAGCCCCAGTTTCTATCTTTTTGTTCACATCATTGACATTAAAATAATAACCTTGCCTGACTGGGCTTCCCTGTAAGATCATCAATCTTTTATTTTTATTTTTTTAAATTGGAAAGTAACCTTTATTGTAAATGTCTATGTAATTACTCCATATTCACATTTTCTTTTTTTAAAATTGGATATTTTATTTGTTTACATTTCAAATTCTATCCCCTTTCGTGGTGGTTTCCCCTCTGCAAACCCCCTAACTCATTTCCCCTTACCCTGCTTCTATGAAGGTGCTCCCCCACCCACCCACTTACTCCTGCCTCACTGCCTTAGCATTCCTCTAGCCAGGGCATCAAGTCTTCTCAGGACCAAGAGCCTCCCCTCCCACTGATGCCAGATGGGGCCCCTTCAGCTCCTTCAGTCCTTCCCCTAACTCCTCCATTGTGATCCCTGTGCACAGTCCAATGGTTGGCTGAGAGCATCTACATCTGTATTGGTCAGGATCTGGCAGAGCCTCTCAGGAGACAGCTGTATCAGGCTCCTGTAAACAAGAACTTCTTTGCTTCAGCAATAGTGTCTGGGTTTGGTGCATGCCTTTGGATGGATCCCTAGGTAGGGCACTCTCTGGATGGCCTTTCATTCAGTCTCTGCTCCACTCTTTGTCCCTGTATTTCCTTTACACAGGAGCAACACTGGATTAAAATTTTGGAGATGGGTGGGTAGCCTCATCCTTCAACCAGGGGGCCATGTCTAACTGATGGATACAGTTTCCACAGGTTCTCCTTCCCCTTTGTGGGGTATTTCAGCTAATGTCATCCCCACAAAGTCCTGGGAGATTCTTGCTTTCCTGGCATCTGGGATTTTCGGGATGCTACCCCCAGTTCTCCACCCCCCATTGCTACACACCTCTGTTCAGTTTTCTGACCCTCTACATCCCCTCCATCTCTCCCATACCTAATTCTGCCCCTCTGCTTCCCCCACTCCTTCCTTACTTCCTCCAAAGTTCCTCCCACCCTAGATTATATTGTTCCCCCTTCTAAGGAGGACTGAAGCATCAACCGTTTGGTTTTTCTTCTTGAGCTTTATGTGGCCCGTGAGTTGTATCTGGATACTCCACACTCTTTGCCTAATATCCACTTATCAGTGAGTACAAACCATGTGTGTTCTTTTGTGAATGAGGATGATATTTTCTAGATCCATCCATTTGCCTGTGAATTTCATGAAGTCATTGTTTTTAATAGCTGAGTAAATGTACCACAATCTCTGTATCAATTCCTCTGTTGAAGGACATCTGGGTCCTTTCCAGCTTCTGATTATTATGAATAAGGTTGATATGAACATAGTGAAGCATGTGTCCTTGGTATATGTGGTAACATCTTTTGGGTATATACCCAGGAGTGGTATAGCTGGTTCCTCAAGAAGTACTATGTCCAATTTTCTGAGGAACTAAAAGACTGATTTCCACAGTGGTTGTACCAGCTTGCAATCCCACCAAAAATGGAAGTGTTTCTCTTTCTCCACATCCCCACTAGCCTCTGCTGTCACCTGAGTTATTAAACTTAGCCATTCTGACTCCTGTGAGACAGAATCTCTGGGTCTTTTTGATTTGCATTTCCCTGATGACTAAGGATATCGAACATTCTTTAGGTGCTTCTTGGCCATTCAAGTTTCCTCAGATGAGAATTCTTTGTTTAGCTCTGTTCCCCATTTTTAATTGTGTTACTTCTTCTCTGGAATCTAACTTCTTTGTATATATTGGATATTAGCCCTCTATAGGATGCAGGATTGGTATGCAGCAAAATGCTGGGTTCTGTTTACATATCCAGTCTGTTAGTCTATATCTTTTTATTGAGGAATTGAGTCCCTTGATGTTAAGAGATATTAAATAGTAGCGATTGTTGCTTCCTGTTATTTTTGTTGTTAGAGGTAGAATTATGTTTGTGTGGCTATCTTCTTTTGGGTTTGTTGAGAGAAGATTACTTCCTTGCTTTTTCTAGGGTTTAGTTTCATTCCTTGTGTTGGAGTTTTCCATCTATTATCCTTTGTAGGGCTGGGTTTGTAGAGAGATATTGTGTAAATTTGGTTTTTCTCATGGAATATCTTGGTTTCTCCATCTATGGTAATTGAGAGTTTTGCTGAGTACAGTAGCCTGGGCTGGCATTTGTGTTCTCCTAAGGTCTGTATGACACCTGCTCAGAATCTCCTTGCTTTCACAGATTCTGTTGAGAAGTCTGGTATAGTTCTGATAAGTATGGCTTTATATGTTACTTAACCTTTTCCCCTTACTGCTTTTAATATTCTTTCTTTTATTTATGCATTTGGTATTTTGACTATTATGTGACAGGAGGAATTTCTTTTCTGGTCCAATCTATTTGGAGTTCTGTATGTTCATAGGTACCTCTTTCTTTAGGTTATGAAAGTTTTCTTCTAAAATTTTGTTGAAGATATTTACTGGCCCTTTAAGTTGGGAATCTTCACTCTCTTCTATACCTATTATCCTTAGGTTTGGTCTTCTCATTGTGTCCTGGATGTTTGGGTTAGGAGCTTTTTGCATTTTGCACAGGGTAAAGACAGAAACTGGATGGATCCTATTCCTCGCTGTTCCTTGCTTCCTGTATCCTGATAGCTCTGGATGGGGGTCCTTCTTGGGCCAGGAATTTGAACAGAAGTGGTGGTCTCACCTGTGCTCTCAGGTGTGTCAGCACTCTTGGGAGACCAACTGTCTCCCAGGGGGTTTTGAGAATGGAGAGCTGTGGCACAGGGTCAGCTCCAAGCACAGATAGAAACTGGAAGGATCAAGATCCTCATTCTTGAAACTATTTTCTGCCTCAATGACTTGGAACAAACTTCCCAAGTAAAGTAGGGGATATCTTAGTCTCGTGACTCTCAGATAACTAACATATTGAATTTTCCATTTTGTAAATGAAGGGAAAAACATATTCTTGTCAGCTTCTAAATGTAGCAACAGCAGAGATTCGGGGTTTTCAGGATTAAAGTTGATCACTGGACTGATATCTGTCCTGTGCTTAATATGCATATATTTTTCTGCTAGCTGGGCTTGGGTTATCTTAGAGATATGAATTAGGAGGGTGTCGTCAAATGAGTTAGGTAAATCATAAACCTATACCATTAAAACTTCTCTATAATAGAGAAAGTGAAATCTAAAGAAGTAATTCTTGTGTGTGTGTGTGTGTGTGTGTGTGTGTGTGTGTGTTTGCATGTATATATGTGTTTATGAGTATATGTTCATGAGGTGTATATGTGCCTATATGCACAGGGAGGCCAGAAGTTGATCTGGATGTCTTGTCTACAAGTGTATGTGTGAGGGAGTGATCTCTATTTGTGCATGTGTAGGACAGAGATACATATACAACCCATATCATCCTCTGCCTAATTTTGTGAGACATATTTACCAATTCAGCTAGACTGACCAGCCAGCAAGCTCCAGGGGCCTTGTCTCTCTATTTCCACACTGGATTACAGACAGGCTCTGCTGAAGCCAAGTGCCATGGTTTTGCATGGGTGACGGGGATCTGAACTCGAGTGCTCATACTTGGAGTGTCTTCCTAATATCAAGAATAGATTGTTTTGACTCAAATTGTTATTATTTTCTCATTAGTTGCAATTCAGAACACTTCTGTCTCCCTGGGAGATTAGATCAATGGCTATTTGGCTGTTTTCTGCCAAGGAGTAGGTTCCTATCTTGTGCTCATCAGTAAGATGGTAAAAAGTAGCAGACACATATGAAGTACTTATATCTGGATAGAAAGACAGAAATAAAATCATTTAAAAAGAAAACCTGAGGCAAACTGTGACCCATGGCTTCCTGAATACAGAGCCATGAAGTAGCCATGTGTGAAGACAAATGGCTCAAAAGTAAGAAAGTTACAAGAAAGTCATTGGGAACTGAACATAGACGTTCTAACAGCACAGCTACTTGGTACAGTTAACTATTGCCAAGCAGGCATGACTAGATATCCAATATATAGGGAAAAAAAATCTAATTCTTCAGTTTCTGAGTGTTGAAAAGTGCTCCTTAATACTCCTATACAGATTAGATACTTTATCAGATTTCAATTGTGGCAAATGCTTGAGACATCAACATATAAAAATAAAACTTTGGGCTACAGTTTGGGGGTTTCCCTCTGAGATAAACTGGCTTCCTTGCTTTGGACTGAGGTAGGCATTATGCATCATGGGAAACATACATGGTAGAAGGAGATGTCCCTTCATAGAGGGCAAACAGAAAAAAAGAGACTATAGTCACCATATATTTTAAAAGGGCTTGCCCCAGTGGCTTAACTTTTGCCAGGCCCTGCTTAAGAGTGTGTCATTTGCCAATAGTGCCACAGGCTGATAATCAAACTTCGTAACACCTGGGGCTTGGAATTTTATTTGCCATCTAAATTATACCTTCAGGAAGCCATAGAGATGATTCAGTGGGCCTGAGCTGGCCTGGGATTTGCTACCTTCTGTCTTCTGGCCCATTCTAAGGAGACAGTGGCATGCAGCCAGGAACCTCAGTGAAAACTTGCAGAATGGAGGACATTTGATAGGCTTTCTAGAAGGAGTTCACATGGTAAAAATCCTAACCGAGGAAGGATAATACTGTGATGGTAAGACTGTAAGGATAAGTTATGGACCTGGGACCCTTGGAGCTATGAAAAGGACTTTGAGGACAGAAAAGGCATGAGGGAGCTGCCACACAATGTCAGCTCAGAAGTCACTTGTGTGATCAAAGCCTCCTTCTCCTCCTTCTCCTCCTCCTCCTCCCCCTCCTCCTCCTCCTCCTCCCCCTCCTCCCTCTCCCTCCTCCTCCTCCTTCTCCTCCTCACTTTCTCGATTAGAATGGTAGCATCTGCCTCCATGTACTGGAGGCATCCTGTAGAGACCCAGACAGACCCTATGAGGAGTGAAGATTCTCCATGCTATAATAAAGTGTGAGCTTTGAGCTCACACGCTGTGATGCTTGCAAGAGCCACCTCTTCCTTTTGCCTTTTCCTTGTTTAACAAGTATATCTTCATTTATTTACTTACAGAAGCTAAACATTCAGAAGCATACAAAGAAGAAAATAAAAATCTGTGTTCGCACCAACCAAGAATTAATTATGGCTAACAGTATGGCAGCTTTGCATTTGCACTTACTGCCTCCTCCCCGAGTTAAAAAAAAACAAAAAAACAAAAAACTGTTCTTGGTTTTGTAAACATAACATATACAATATAAAACTTTAAAAAAGGAAGAGACCCCTTAAGGCACTGAAGCATGAAAATGGAGGAGAAACATTTACACCTCACTGTTACTGGTAGATTAGGTACCAATGAGCTAGGGGTGCAGCCCAGTGAGAAAATGTTCCCTCAGTATGCACAGAGCTGTGGGGTCAATCCCTAGCACTGCATAATCCCGGTTTGGCAGCATATCTAGGCAGAGAGATCAGAAGTTCAAGGTCATCCTTACATGCAGAGGAAGCTCAAGGCCAGCCTGGGATACATGAGATCCTCTCTCACAAACAATAAATAAAGTTCAAATCACTTCAGGCAGCTGCATATACTTTACTAAGAATGGAGACTCACTGTGGGGTCACTAGAAGTCAAATATGTCAAACACGGGGCGGTCCCTGGCACACAGTGCTTCATGAAGTTGGCTTATATTGTCAGAAGTGGCTAATTCTGGAGCTTTGTAGAGGAAGTTCTGTGCTGCAGTTATTTGAAAGTGATAGTTCATGTTGGGCCCAAGCTTTAAGGTCTCCTTTCTTTCCTCTATATCCCTTTGTGTGCCATACTAGAAAGTAGGGAATGACCAGGACCCTTGGGACTTTGAGGGTTGATCCATGAAGACCTCCAGGGACCAAAGAGGTCACCAAAGGTTCATCTGTTTCCTGCCGTCCCCTCGCTACCACTTCCTCTTTTGGCTTTCCTAACTTCCTTTGTTCCTCTGTTGTGAGTCTTAGCAATGGAATGCCCAAAGAATAGCTATGTCTTCCTCTGTACACTGTAGCCTTTCCTTCTGCCTGGGGCTTATCCACTGTCCTCCTAGCTAGACTGTAGCCTTTCCTCTCTTCCTGGGAAGCCATATATATTGCTCTCAGTTCATTACTTCCTGGGACATCTGTCTTCACTGGTGACTTGAGAAAGAGGTATGCATGTCCCTAGTTGACATGTCAGTTGAACACAGGATGCAAATTAGCTGTTACATAATAGCCTCTGCACCTGGAATTCATTATAGCTTTAAATCCATTTTAAAAATGTGTTGTTTAACTCTAAACCAGGAGCAAAAGCCTGGGGCTGCTTGGTGAGAAACCCTTTCACCCAGTGACTGAAAACTCTGGCACTGCCAAATTTCTTCTTGCTTTGCAAAAATTTGCTACAGCTTCTCTTTCCCCTAAAACAGGTGTCACAGGGAGGCTTCGTGTGTGTGTTTACAATCATTATATTGTATTAAACAGTCACATTGTGTTCCAGAATGAAATAAAAAATGCTGCCTAGCCCCCACCTGCAAGGCAATTAAATTATTGTCTGGCATGTTTATAGCCCCTGGACTAGTAATCAGCTTTTAGCTTGAATAGCAGTCATGGTGTTACAATCCAGCTCTTTGCTGAGAGCGTTCGGACTTAGCATTTGCATTTGATAATTTAATTTAAATAATACAGAGAGAAGTGTAACACAGTTACACTTCCTGGCAAGTGTCAGAATAAAAGAACCGAATGAGTTGTACAGTCTGCTTTGTTTATTTGTAAATAACTTCGTATTCCTGAATGGTTTCTACTTCCCAGTTATTAACCTCTGCTGCTTGTATTGAATAAACTAGAAATTGGTAGTAGCCTCAAAAGCCACAAGTTCTCTGTTCTTTCCCTCCTCTCAGGGGGACAATATCTGAGCAATCTTTAAATTTTCATGATGTTGTGGAAGTCCTTCACTGAACCATTAAAAATGTCTCCCCACAGAGAGCTTTGCATGTGTGTGCATGCAAGATACCTTTACATATTAGAGGTCCATTTTTCTCATAAGAGCCTCTCTGTTCTGAAGAATATTTGGTAACTTTAGTAAAAAATACTTGCTACAGGAACAGTGGACACCCTCAAGTTGATGTGCAATCATTTTACAAACTAAAATAAGTGAAATTGAAACAAAAGGCGTTTGTAGACATGTCTGTGCAAGGGACAGTTCACTGGGTCTCCTCGGGGTTCCCTTATAGGAACCCCAGCCTACAGGGCCTCTGCACATAATGTGCTGACTCCTAGGGAAAGTATTCCAGCTGGACTAAGCATGTTGTTAAAGCCCTTTTCTCTCCATTTTACTCTCCCTGGAGAGAACACATCCTGCATGTTCAGGTCCCTGAGATGCTGGAAAAACCTAGACCTTAAAAAGAAAAGTGGCTGTGTTCTTCCATTCTGTGATTTTTTTCTTTCTTGTTATTTTTCTCTGTTTTACGTGGCATTTTAAACTTTCCCAGTGTGACCTACATGGACTTTCCCTTGATTAGAAATGAGTAGGGTCTGGTGAGGTTCTTCACTGTACCCCTGGTTCTGCTAACCAACATGGTTGTTGGATGCAAATTGGTCTGTGGGTGTTTTCAAAGAAGTTCATAATATGAGAAAATGATATTTCCTGACAGTCTCTTTGTAAAAATACTGAAGAGGGCATCTGTATTTACTGCTTCTAAGGCTGCTGGAGATAGCTCAGGTGGAATGTATGTCTTCCTGATAGTGGCAGGCAGATGATGGCTGCCATAGAAGCCTGCTTTCTTTTCTCTGGCCCATCTTTACCTTTTCTTCTTCAATTTTTCCTTCCTTTCATAGATGTCTTTAATTGGTAAATTGTTCTTATCTAAACATTGATTTACCATCCTCTTCATTTATATAATGTATAATAGGATTATAAGGTTTGTCACTTTTTTGTTTTTGTTTTTATAACTTCCCTGCTATTTACCTATCTATGTGAGGTATAATTCGATGTTTGGCTCTGTGTATTCATTGTAGAATGATGAAGTCATCTCAATTAACCTACTCATCATCTCATATTTTATATGGTCAGAACCTATAAGATCTATTCTGAACAATATCTGAATACGTAGCACATTATACACCATTAGTGACTACAGGGTCGATAATTTACAATGGCTCTCTAAAACTTAGTCCTTCTGACAGACTTTGTATCCTTTGTGTCCTTCACATGCCCCAGGCCTTGATAACAACTCACAAGAACTTCTGAGAGTGCACAGGGTAGGGAACACATCATACTGGCCTTTATTTTTGTTCTTGTGCTCAGTGTGTCCTGGGAAATAAGGCCTGAGACTAGTGGAATACCCACTGAGAGACCTTTTGTTCCTCTAAAGAATGGCCTCGTGCTAGGCCAGCCTGCTGCTGGAGGCTGTTTTCTACAGGATCCCCTTTCTCCAAGTCAGCTCAGACACCTCTTGTTCTGATACTGAAACTATAAAGCCCCACCAACACCATTGTTGAAGAAACTCCATTTTGTGTGAAACCAGGGGCTAAACTCCAATTCCAGGAAGGAAACCACAAAGCCCACCTAAGCAAACATTCCAGGACAACCCACTCCCCTTAGCAGTAGCTAGTGAGGTTGCAATAGCAGGGCCAATGTACACAGACAGGTAAAGGAAGACACCCTGTAGAGAATAGATAACTTGGCCATCCTGTTTGTTTTGCCCCGGTGTTTGGTTCCTATAGATTATGCCACAAATGCAGTTTTTAAAATATTAACTTGCTGACCCAGATAGAAATTCTTCAAGCTTGCTGTAACTACAAAACATACCCTGTACCCCTAGACTCAGGGCTCTCACTCTGACCTGCTGTGATGGGGGACAGTAAGAGACCTTGTTCAGCAGCTCATAATAAAGACCCTTGTGTTTTCATTGGAATTGGATCCTCAGTGGTCTTTGGGGTCCCTGTGACTTGAGCATAACAAAACTACAGGGAAGAGAGCTAAGCTACCAGTGGTCATCCTACTCATAGCCAAGTCACTGTACAGCCTTGTTAGCTCAGACGTGTGTGTTCTCTCCACCCATGTTCCAGCTATATCTTGTTTGCATATATTACCAAGCGTTTTGTCAGCAGATCCTCTGTCATTTGTACCTGTGACTTTGGCATGTGGTTATTTGTGGTCTCCCCCTTGATCCTTCTAATAATGGTGCTGCTGTACATAAGGGGCTTAGGCTTTTGCACAGCTCACAGAATCAAAGGATTTTCATAGTCTGAAGTGGGATTCTTGAGCCAGGTTGTTGTGTTTTATAAAAAATAAAGAGAAGAAGGGATAGGTATGTTTGGTGCAGGCAAGGTATGATGTGGGGAAAAGGAGTGCCTCTGTGGGCCCATTCTGACTTATCCCTTCTCCCTGAGGGACCAGCCACGAAGATGGTATAGTATAGAATAGAGTTCAGTATAGAATAGAGTTTATTCAGGCATGGGGAGGGGAATAGAGATGGGGGGAGGGAGAGACAGAGAGGGGGGAGAGTGGGAGAGAGAGGGAGAGAGAGAGAGGAGAGAGAGAGAGAGAGAGAGAGAGAGAGAGAGAGAGAGAGCCATGTGCAGGTGGAGAGGGGGGTGATGGGGAGAGAGGGAGAGCAGGGGCCAGAGGACAGAGCAAGAGAGAGGGGAGGGGGCAAGCAGCCCCTTTTATAGTGAGTCAGGCACACCTGGCTGTTGCCAGGTAACTGTGGTGCAGAGCCTAAACTAACTGTCAACACAGGGACTTTCTCTGCTGCTGCTATCCAGCCCTTCAGTCAGAACTGACTGAAATCATGGTGCAGTACTATACTGCATTCACTCTAGTCTCTGCTTTGAATTACTTGCTATTGAAAGAGCGGTGGTGAACATTCCCAGGAGTACAAATGCAATCCATCCCATGGCAAGCCATTTCATGGCTTCCTGAGCTCCACCAGAGAGAGGCACTTATGAGGATTTTAATGGTTATCTGTGGGAAGAGAAGTAGAGCCATAGTGATCAAAGAGGAGTCACAAACAGAAATTTCCAGCTCTAGTGGACAATAAGCAGTGATCCAGCGAGATTAACACACTGTTCTTATAGTAGTATACATTCAGGATCTTCACATGAATAAGACTCGTGAAATCCAGTAATCATGGGTGGGTCCTTCATCAGAGCAAATGTAATGATTTTCATCTGTTATAATTCTATGATTAGTTCTGTTAATAAAAATGTCTATTTAAGCTATTTAAGACACCCACTAAAGTTCTATAATATTAATTTCACGGAAAAATTCCAACAGAACTATATTAGTTTTCACCCATTAAGGTAACATTATGGACTTTTAATGGTACTCTCAGTTATAATGGTTTTTATTGACCTAATTATTAAATGAATTAAAATCTGTCTCAATGCCTTAAAAATTATGTAATAACAGCATCAATTCAAAAGCTGGTTATTATGGGGCTAGAAAGGAGGGATTTTCCAAACCACATATCCCTAGCACATATCGTTTTATCCAAGAACAAAAAGAAATTGTTTTTAATATGTTTTAGGCATTTACCTTCAAAAATTTGTAAAAATTCTAGTAGTCAAATAATATTTTATGGTGAGCTGTGTTGCACATGGGAAATTTGTCTCTTCTAAGTTTTTAAACTTTTGATGATTTCCAAAGGCAGTACTAGAATGGCGATATCAGGTACATGACTGAATCTATGTAGGTTTTAGAGCTCTTGGTATGGAATTGTGAGGGCCAATTCAAAGGAGGAAGGAAAAGCATAAAATCCCATTTAAACCCCAGCTGCCTAAAGCACCACAGTCTAAAGCAGAGGTCTCAACCTTCCTATGCTGTGGCCTTTACCACATTTCCTGGTGTTGTGGTGACCCCCAACTGTAAAATTATTTCATTTCTATTTTATAATTATAACTTTGCTACTTTTATGAATTATAATATAAAGGCTTTTGGAGACAGACACTTGAGACCCACAGGTTGTGAACCTCTGATGTAAAGGTAAAGAAAGGTTAGGACACATCAATTTTTACCGCCTGGTCAGGGTGGACATTTCTTTGGCACAGATATTAAATATAGGGCAACAGTGTCTCTAAACTCCTTTCCCAGTCCTGACTGGGACATTCCTAAGAGACTGCTTCATCCTTCCTCAGTAGGACAATACAGTCTCAGGCTTATCTTGGGACTGCGTTTCAGGCACACTCACCTCGTTGGTGCATATTGAAACCTATTTTGCATTCCTGGTGATGATCCACAAATACGATTGGTCTTTTACACATACATGAATCTCATTTTCTCCGCACAGAGGTTCTCTGAGAGGATGTGCTAAGCAGCTTTCTGTTACTGTCACAAGGGCCTGGGTTAAATCAACTTCTATAGAGTAAATGCTTTATTGTGTGAGGGAGCGGTATGTAGAACAGAAAGACATGAAATACTGGAAGTATGGAGAGGAAAGGGGTGCCGAAGAGATGAAAACTGCTCACAAGAAGGGCAGATAAAGCAGCTCTGATTGCTGTGAGTTTAGCAATTAAGGAGAAGCCTCACTCTTTGTAGTTGGAAAATAGGAAATGTGCCTTGAAGGTAAGACCCTACTCACTGAAGGTAAACTAAAATGCAAATTCATTGGCAAGGGAAGTGCTAGAACAGAGACTGCCCCTGAAGGAGATCCCTGATGGAAAAACAATCTCTTTAGGAAGTATTTTCAAAGGTACCAAGGTTGTACAGAAAGCCCTATGCTGGGGTAGAATGGAGCAGATTTCATCCTGAGCTGGGAGAAACCTTGGCAGCATTGCCCCCATGGAGCTAGTTTTGTAGACATGAAAAATGCAAATTATAGGACCAAGGAGGCTAGCACTCTGGTGCCAGAAGTCTGTTAAGTCTAGGCAGTGAGTATCATGAATACCTCCACCCCACCCGCAAATTAGAATGAGAATGCTTACTCTGTCTCATTCAAAGTGGAAGTGAGTAACCCTTGGACATAAATTATAGGCACTCACAGTTAACATAAGCTCTTGACTCTTAGAAAAGACTAGGTTTTAGACTTTTGAATAGTACCAAGACCGTTATGATTAACAGGAGCTTTTGAGATAAACTAAATGCAGATGGAATTGTGAAACAAAAATCCAGGCAATGGTAGACTTGAGATTGTTGATCTCAATTGTCAGTTTGATAAGATTTAGAACCACATAGTTGCCAACCAATGAGCATGTCTGTGAGAGGATTTCCAGAAAGATTCAACAACGGCAAAGCCACGATCCTGGATATGGTTAGTACCACTGTGCTGGCTGAGGTCCCAGCCTGAATAAAGGGTAGGAAGCAAGCTAACACCAGCATTCATCCCTTATTGCTTCCAGACTAGGCAGGCCACGTTATTAACTGCCATCAGACCCTGTTGCCAAACTTTCTGCACCGTAGCCATGAAGACTCAAACTGTGACTCAGAATGAAGCTTCCCTCTTAAGTTGCAGTGGTGAATCCACTTCTTGTTCTATAGGGTACAATTTAAAATAATAATAATAATAAAAAAATGTTCTCATCAGTTATTTTGCCATAGCAACAAATTAGACAGGTAGGTATCACTGGAAGTTTTGGAGACACACACACACACACACACACACACACACACGCACACACACACACCAGAGGCACTCTATGTCACTAGAGAAATTGCTGTTTCTTTGGGGATTATTAATCTTGTTAAGAAAGGAACTTAAAATCGACTCTAGAAGGATGTTCAGAGTTTAAATGAGAATACACTCAAGACAAGTGAGCTGTCTCCACGGTTGTCTTCCTGGAAAAGGGGGCGTGGAGAAGTCAGAGAAACCTGTGTGGTGCATGTTTCTGTGGCACAAGACAGAGGGAGCTGGGCAGCTTCCTAGAAAAGGAGTGAAATTGCCTAGAGTATCTGCAATAGCATGATCCTTTAGTGCTCTATTCAAAAGAGAGAGCTCAGGGAAGGAAGTTGAGAAGTTTTGCTCTTTTGAGGATGACATTCTGAGAAGGAAGACTATATTATCTCATTTAAAGGATAATTATTTCTTCCATCTCCTTATCATAGCTTAAATGGATCACCTTTTCTGGAGGTGTGGTATTTACCAGATGACTGACAGGCCCAGCCATATTAACTGAGTATTGTCTCTATCCAAGACAAGAGGTCAACTCTATTCTTTTAAATTGGAAAAAATAGCTTCCCCTTAATGGGGCCTCAACAGAACCCTAATCAAGGTTACTCTAACAATCTCCTCTGTGAAGATATAACCCCAATGTACCTTAGGAGATGGGCTGAAATTGGAGAAGCGGTATAATCTATTCCTCCAGTGAGATTCCCAAGACCTAGTTTCTAAGGTGCTTTACCAAAATGAGATAGTGCCTGGTGTTCCTCGCTGGCAGACCAAGGACATTCCTCTCACTGCCCCATCCAATCACCTATCTTCACCATAAATGCTATTATCTTTTCATTTGACACATAAGGAAGCTGGACCAGGGATCTAGTATTTACCAAAGATCATATAGCCAGCAAAGGTGAGGTTGAGGAGTTTAACTTCAGAGTCTATGTCTTGTATTTAAAAAGGTATTTCCTACATGCCATCAAGAGAAAAAAGATTGAAGAAGCTTTGTCTCAAAACCAAGCCTGGGTTGGAACCCTCTTTACTATCTTCAGCTGTTAATTTGAAGTTTGGAATACACCACCCCAAAGGATTTAGTTAGACTCAGCAAGATATCATAAATAGATTGTGACAAAAGAGTGTCTGTTCCATAGAGCAAGATTCTATAAACCATGGCATTTAGTGCTGAGGCTGCTATGCCCTGGTAGGATGACAGAAGATGACATTAGCGATCTCTGAGGAGTGTAGTAGGGATTGTAGGAGGGCCTGTGTTTAGAGTACCCACAAAAGGCCAACTGGAGAGCTTCCTGTATGGTGGCTGTTCTGGTTGATCTAAGAGTAAATCTCATCTTTAGCTTGTGACATCTGTAGCATACTCAGAGCAGCAACTAGGACAACCTAGTCATATCGCCACTCTGCTAGTCACCTCTGCAGCAAGTATTGGTGGCATGGGTGGCTCTGAAAGGCATCTGTGCTAATATTCACAGACTGAGACATTTTTAATTTATTCAGATGCCTTTTCTGGGGGAGCAAATTGTACCATTAGGGGAAAATTCCACACAAAACATTTGGTGGGAATTTTGATGTCTATTATTTGGTTTCAGTCAAATTTTGTCAACAATATGTCCCAGAGAATTGCAGATGTTCTCAAATCGCATCTTATTTCTGTAAAATCCATGTGTGATATTTATTGAATAGAGCATCTGCCATAGCAGGGAAGGCATGGGTCTTTTTGATGGTTAAAAATCCCCAATCTCTAGTTGGTGGAGACATGCGGCCTGTGTACCAGGGAAGCTAGTATGCCTCAAACTGCCCACGGAAGGCTCCCACAGCATTCCTCTTCATGTAGCCCATGCCACGTTGGAGGACAGAGCTGTTGCATGGGTCCTGGCTGGGACAATGCAGGCTGAACTTGAGGGAAGAGAAAATGACTATCCTTTCTTGCCCAGGATCTCGAGCATCAAGCCCTTCTCCCTCCACAGCAAACCCTTCTAAATAAGCAAAGAAGATGGGCATGATCTCATCTTCTACACAAGGCAACTAAACAAGCTCTTCCCGCTGCAGATTGAACAAGACTTGACTATATTCTGTCATATATGGTCTGGTTTCCTAATTTAACCATGGACAGGTAAAATCTTTGTTTCTCAAAATTTCTTTCTGGAGATAGAAAGAATGTGTGTTTTCTTTGGATTCTGTGGTATTCAGGGTAGAATTGAGAACTGGTGCATGCTAGGCAGTTTCTCTACCATTGAGCCACACCCTTAGGTCTGAAATTATCATTGAATTTTACAAGGACTAGGATATTAAGAAAAGGAGGATGGGGGTGAGAATCATATCAGATGGTAGCAGTTCTTTGCAACTACCATGTGACTTCAAATGAGGCTTGTCATTCTAGGTAAAAAAAGATGCCCTCCAGAACCAACACCAGGTTCAACTGGACTCTGCCCCTCTCCCGAGGTTGCTGCCTGTTCTCTGCCACCTTTCTTGCCTTGCTCTATTACTTTCGCCAGAAATGCTAACTGCTTTCCAGTGACTACCTTCAGTAGGGGTTCTTACTTGAGTCCCTAAGCAAACCTGAAATTAGGTGGAAAAGCTTGAATACAGGTGATATTTAAGGGTGTCAGAGGAGATACTTATTGATTTTTATTACTGGATGAATATTGAACAGCTGTTTTCTGCCAGACACTGAGCTAAACCAGGGAGCGAGAGAAATGGCGATCTCAGCCAGCAAGCCTCTATTTACATGGGAAGTGTTAAGAGATAAGTGTATAGGAACCTGTGGTATAGGCCATGTACAAGATATTTTAGGAGATTGAGACAGACTATACTCCAGAAAAGAGTAAGAGCCTCAACCAAAGAAACTGGAATGTGCCATACAGTAGGTAAGCATGGAGGACCAGTGAGCAGACACTGGAGACCTGATGCATACCTACTGAGGCACTTGGCAACACAGAGCTTGGCTTGAAGATGAGAAGTGATTAGATCTACTGTCACTATCATGAAAGCTGAAGTGTATTGAGCTCTTAATAGTTGACACATTTCCATAAGCACAGAAGAGCCGCAGTTTCCTTTAATGTTATCCAAATCAACTCAGTGAGTTATAATGGTCCTATTTTATGCATAGGAGCTTGGCAGCTCATACACATAACTGCCCTCCTCCTACCAAAGAAGTAGCAATTGTGGGATTTAGACTGAACACTGCTCTATTGTGAAGCTGAGCACCAGGGGACATTTTCAGGACTTTTGCGTCATAGCCTGGATGTACCCAGTACCCTCACCTCCTAAATAGCTTGGAAAGTCATATTTCCTCGAACTGCCAAACTTTAGCTTAAAACCCCAAAGTTGGCTCCATCTTGTCCTCTCCACTCTGGAGAACAGTCTCTTCTAGGCAGGCTATGAGAGCCCCTCAATTACCAGTTCACACTGGTTTAATGTACCTGTTCTGCAGCCAAAAACCATTCACTGAGTTCAAAGGAGAATAAAGCTCTAAGGGACTTATTAATAATTGAACATTTCCAAAGCATGTGGGATTGTTAATTCCATTTGCCACAGAAATCCTGTCATGATGATTAAGACTTAGTCACTATAGGAACGCTGAAAAGGGAAATCCATTTCCTGGCTGCACAACTCCCACTGTCTTAATGCTACTGAAAGAGTCTCTTTCAGGTATCTGAGTGCAGTTGCCTTCCAGCAGGGCCTGGACTGCCTGCCACCTCTGAGTGCATGGCTTCTTACTTCTCTGAGTAGTTGCTACAAAAGGTGCTTCACCCCCGGATGCCCTCTGCTGGTAGTAGGAGGAACCTCTTCACACACACCTGGCATCATGAATGCCCTTGCCTTCAAAGTGTGCTGCTTTTCAGTCAACTAGCTTTTACTGAAGTCAAGGTCCATGCTGTCAGGTAGCCCATGCTCAGTAGACCGTGACACAGAAAACTCAAAGCTTCTTTTATAAGTGACAGAAACCCGACTTACAGTGTCCCAGCAAAAAGATAGGACTTGAATTGCTCATATAATCTAAAGCGCTCATGGAGATGATTCAGGCCTCCCCAAATCTACGGCCATTTGTGGTGTTTTGAATATGCTTGCCCCATAGTGAGAGATACTGTTAGGAGGTGTGGCCTTGTTGGAATGTGTCACTGTGAGAGTGGGCTTTAGAAGTTTTCCCCCCTGTGCTTAGGCTCTACCCATTGCCAAAGACAGCTTTCCCCTAGCTCCCTGCCAGTGCTAGTTCTCCTGGCTGCCTTCAGATGCAGAACTCTCTCAGTTTCTTCTCCAGCACCATATCTACCTGCATGCTGCCATGTTTCCTGCTATGATGATAATAGACTAAACTTCTGAAACTGTACACCAGCCCCAATGAAATGTTTGCCTTTATGAGAGTTGCCTTGGACATGGTGTCTCTTCATAGCAATGGAAACTCTAAGATAGCTCTGAGGTCTCCTGTCTGTCTCACAAGCAGCCTCCCATCAAGGAAGGAAGTAAGAGCAACCTGAAGCTCACACCCTACTAGCTTATAGTGAGAACACTTTCTTCAGTGATGCTTAAGTGATAATTGTTAAATACATGCTGAGACTCCTCTGATCCAGCCTGAGTCGAATGCCCACCGCTGCTTCTATAACATGGCGAAGGAGTAGATAGCCCATGAGGCCAGCTCTGAAGTTCTTACTAAGGTCAGATAGAAATGAAACCAATTGCACCCAAAATTCAAGGTATAGGTCATTTCCTCCAGGAACTGGAGACTAGATAGCCCAGAGAGCTAGGGGGAAACCAAACATAAACAAATAACAAAAACCCGGAAAGAATGAAATGATTCCTAGTGATACTCCATTATCGTCATAGATTGGTGCCTTGTCTCTTGTCACCAGAGAGGCTTCCTCCAGCAGCAGATGGGGACAGGTGCAGAGACCCGGACTCAGTTGCTGTGTAGAGAAAGAGTCTAATTTGGAGGTCTTCATTAGTTTTCTCCCTTTGGGAGAAAGAGGGAGAGGAGGACTGTAGCAGTCAGAGGGGATGGAGGACACCAGGAGAACATGGCCCACTGAATCAGTGCATTAAAAGAAAACAAAGGAACTTAATATAGTATAATTTGATGTATATTGAAAGAAATAGTGAATATTGAAAATAATACCATTTATACAGTTTACACTTTCTCTCATTTACATCTATGTGTTTAGTTTTATACATTCTTTTGGTAAAATATTATGCTTATAATTTGGAATAATAACCTAAAAAGGGACACCTTGTTTTTACAGAAGTGAGAAAGAAAAAATTTCTTTATATTAAAATAACTCTCCATAGGGAAAAAAAAACAACCACAACCACCACAACAAAACAAAACAAAACAAAACAAAACAAAACAAAACAAAACAAAAACCCACCCACAAAACACCAATGGAGGCAGGAAAGGAAGGGAAGAACTCGGAAATCTCCCAAGGGACAGACGTTTGTCCTGAGTCATGAAACTCAGGAGTAGTGCAGGAGGGTAACCTGGCATAGCCCCCTCTGCCAATGTCTCAAATAGGAATGGCCCTGGAAAATGGGTTTTCACTTAAAAAGATTTGCCTAGCTCTCAACCATGTAGGCATGCTGGGATAGGACAGCAGGATGCAGCAGGCACGCAGTTGCCTTGCATTGATATCAACTT
Source organism: Mus pahari (assembly GCF_900095145.1). Taxonomy (NCBI): domain Eukaryota; kingdom Metazoa; phylum Chordata; class Mammalia; order Rodentia; family Muridae; genus Mus; species Mus pahari. Next base: position 1,788,416 of record NC_034597.1, on the reverse strand, counting down.
ACAGAGGCAAGACAAATGCTAAACAAATGAGGCTGAGCAGATGGCTCAGTAGGTAAGCACTTGACACTCAGGTGTGACACGTTTCCAACCAGAGTAGAAAGAGAAAATCAACTCCTCAAAGTTGTCCACTGGCTTCCACATACATGCCCACACAAAAATAACGACATCTGAATTGAACTTTACATTGTTGTCCACATGATGAAGTAATTATCAATTTAATGAGTGCTTAAGGTTATAGTCAACTAATTCCTTGAGCTGTGATTTGATCAGCTTTAAAGTTGCTGTTTCCTAGTACTATAACCAATCAACAATACAATAATATAGTAAAGAAGGCAGATTCATTGATTCACATCTCTACACAGGTGCATACACACACACACACACACACACACACACACACACACAGTGGACACCATTAAGAAAGACTGCAAAAGGTCAGTAGACGTCTTGTAGTTAATAACTGACTACTTTCCTGGTCTGCCTGCATACATCTCAGCTGGTGAATCTGTCTTCTTCGTCGTTGTTCTCCTCCTTCTGCCCCTCTTCCCCCTTCCCCTCCTCCCCCTCCTCCTCTTCCTCCTCCTCCTCCTCCTCCTCTGTGCTCTGTACTTGGTGCTTTCTTTTCGATGCTCAGTGTCTTCATCCCCTGTGTCTATCTCAGTACCGAGAGAGTAATGTTGCCTACTTTTTACTGGATTCTCCTGTAAAGCATTTGAGGTTCAAAATGCTTTTCTGTATGGAAACAAGGAAAGTTTGGAGATGCCGTTTTGATGCTAGTGACTATTACTCTATGGCAACGTCGATTATCCTATTTTGTAACTCATCTGACCATTGGACATTACCACAATAGAATCCATCTTCATAAGCAGTTTGAAGGAAGAGAGACTTTGCTCATTTGCATATCCTGAGCGTAGCAATGGAAACTTGTCATGACAGTCCATCTGCAAAAGGCACCACCATGACAAAGAGGTGTGTGTGGCAGAAAGACTCTAAGAAGAGGAAGGACAGCCTTCTGTCTGGGTAGGTTCTCCTTTATAGAATATCTTCAATTACTTACTAAATGAAAGCCAGATGCTTATACTTAACATCTTTAATGGTTCGACATTCCCAGGTATCTCATAAAATAGCACTACTAAATCAAAGGCCCTGTCATAGACTCTGAAAGAATGTATGGTATTGCAGAGATATTAATGAATTCAGGGTTTTAAAGATCACATTCATAATTTTTCAAGGGCTATACTCGCTCTCCTCCATGTACATGCACACTCCCTGCCCCCAAAATAAAAAAGATTGGAGAGGGAAGTCACAGATAAATGTCTCTGTGTCGCAGGCTGGCAATGCATCTTCCACCAGACAAAATGAGTTACTGGGAGAAAATTTTCAATGTGATTTAGAAGATACGATTTAAATTCTATTAGAATTTCTTGAGATAAAAGGCAGTGAGTTAAGTGAGAGGATGTAAGCCTTCCTGTGATATCTGATTGTTAATGAGCAGAAAGTATTAATCTTAGCAACCAAGAAGAGAAAAATGCCTAGTGTTTTTCATTAAATCAACTAAATGATTAAATGAGTTAGTCACTGGAAACCATTTTAATTTTCTGAATGTGAAATGTGCAGCTTACAGTGAATAAATTCAAAGCACCTTTCTAAGCAAGTTTTGACCATAAAAATGTGGGTTATAAGGATGTTTGGTATTTTCTTTTTTATAGGTAGTCAGTATTTTAAATGTGGTGACATTGATTGTGTAGAAGGCAATGCCCCTACTTTCTGGGCTTAAAGGAGTTGGCATCCAGAGCACCATCCCTAATGGATCTTCAACACTATTACAAAATGATTGATTATTGTTGTAGTCATTTTAGCAGCTTTCAGAGCTGTTATATTTTTAATTAAATTGGCTGTGAATTTTGTAAGTGGCAAAGGTTGATAAACTAGCGCTTGGTGCTGTATTACCATTCTTTGCGTGGCTGTCATAGTTGGTACATTTATGTGCATAATCTTCTTAACATTCATAAGTCTCTCTGGTCCTGGGCATTGATCTGCGAGATTACTTGCTATTTGGAAATGGAGAAAACATAAAACCACACTCAGGAAAGCACGTGGCTCTGAGACACATTGCTTGGTGGGCTGAGAGGAGTCTCCACACGGAGCTCCATAGAGATTAGCTTACCTTTCTCCTTCACCTCAGCAAGGAAAATTAGATATGGGTAGCATGTCACTTCCTGATAAGGTTGGAGAGATTCTGCTGAGTCAGACCATTCACTGGGTGGATGCTCTTTATACAGGAATGAACGAATATAGTTAAAGGACCAGATGCTGTATCAACCAAATAAGAAAGGGTCATTTGGAGAAGTACTCTGCAGAAAAAATCCGTCTAGAATGAAACAGACTCTGAAATCCAAGGGTTGAGCAATTCTTCGAAGTCAGTCATCACGAGCTGGGTACAAAGTTGGACAAACAAGTGGTGGGTACGGCCATGTCATGTGAACCATTTGAGTTAGGGAGCCAGTTTGAATGCAGCCCAGAATGAAAGATGGCGGATCAGAAGTTGGGACAGCTGTTGGAATGGGTCCACCTAGGCAGGATTATAACATGCTCTGGGAGGGCAGCTCTACCTCCCATGACTTGCATTTGCTAAGAAGAGAAATCCAAAGCCCAGGAGAACTGGTGGGAGAGTGGGGAAGATGTGTTCAATAGAATTATAACATGTTCCACACATTTATATTTTATGTTTAGCAGGAGGGCTGACAAGCCATGTCTCTTGGTACTAACAATTTGCAGATTAGGGAGCTAAGCTCCAGAAGGGCAATGACACAGGCTGAATGCCAGCCAATATCTAGACAACCTTGGCCTAAGACCAGTGCTCTTCCTAAAACAGGGTTACTTCTGACTTTAGTTATAGGAGCCAGAGGACAGACTTGATTTCTCTCTTTATCTAACAGACGGTGACTATGGAGGGTATGTAACAACCATGGTGAGCCAGCAGATAATAACAGAGCTCAAGAGCCACAGAGGCTGAGGTTGGAATTCTAGCTGAACTGACTGATCTTGGCAAGACAAATGCTCTCCTCTTCAGTGTCTACATTTGTCCAGTGGAGTGGTGTGAAGGCCTGCATTCCTGGGCTGTAATAATTACATTATCCTTCATACCACGTACTTACTTGATTGCCAGCATGCAGCAACTAGCTGATCTATGGTGTCTGTTACTATCACCTTAGAGTAACAGAATTAGTCAGTATATCAGAAAAGTATCTTGTACCCTTTGTAGAAAAAGAAAATAAGTGTTTCATGTTTCATAAAGACACAGATGCTATTGAAATATACTATCCACCCCACCAGTTGGAGTTTTGATGTACAAGAAAAAAAATTCACATTTAGGCCACAGCTTGACTCTTTGTTACTAACAGCTTCTTACTGGCTCATGAATCCTATTACTAGGTAAAAGCACACCCCTATCCCACACATGCACAAACTCATGCACACACTCATGCACACACTCATGCACACACATACACACATACACCCCCTAAAACTCAAAAACAGTACTAGTTCGTATTTGACTTTCATTGTCATAAGAAGGATTCAAGCATTAGATGGTGGGAATATAGGTCAATCTGCAAAATATTTGATGTGGGCTAATCCATGTCTTTAATACCCAAACTAGAGAGGCAGAAGCAGGCAAATCCCTGAGTTCAAGGCCAGCCTGGTGTATATAGTAAGGCAAACTCCAGGCTACCTAGGGCAACATAGTGATATTTTATCTCAACAATAAGCAAAGAATGACATCAACAATAATATACATGTATTTAAGTGGTTCTAGTGAATAGGTTCAGTGTGCAAGAGCCTGTGATGTCTTTGCAAGGGACCAGAGTTTGGTTCCCTGCACCCATGCTGGACAGCTCACAACTGCCTGCAACCTCAGCTCCAAGGGATCTGGCAACCTTTCTCTGGTGTCCACAAGCAACCCATCCATGTGGAATTTACTCACACAGACATGTATAAATAAAACTAATCCAAATAATCTTTAAAGAAAGGATGAGATTGGCCTGAAAGACAGTATATCTCACTCAGTCATCACCTGGGAGCTTTGACTTTTCTAGTTCTATTGGCCACACCCTGATACTTCCTATTGACTAGAGCATTAAAAAGGCACTCGGATGGACTGAAGTCCACTCAGATGTCTACAACATTGTTTCTAAGGTAGATAAAGTAGTGTTCATTTCCAGCAATGCAAATATGACCCCCTCCACCCCGAGGCCAGTCAGGAAGCATTTGAATTTGGCACCTGGATTTCTTCAAATACAATTTCACAATGGCATTCACAGCAACAGCTAACATCAGGGGGTGCCAGGAAGAAAGATGTGTACAGAGGGAGTAGGGGTGGGGATGGGGACTACAGTAGAAAGAACAGAGTAAACGTGGCAGTTACTTTTAGTGGTGTAATTCCCATAGTTTCCAACCAGAGGCTATGCAAATTGCAAAGGAGGGAAAAGACTCTCCCAGTATTCCTGCGCTGGGGTTACAGATGAGTCACAGAGCTATCATTCGTGTTTGCGGGCGATCTCAATCATTCTGCACATGTGCCCACCCTGGCACCATTTCAAAGCAGTATTTCACATCACCCTTGTATTTTATCACACACCGCATGCCTGACACAGCTCTCTCTGGCATGAGAGCGCTTCGGGCTAACTCTCAGATTTTGTCAGTAAGAACAAAGGAACTTGCTGCCACCCAGAAGTGGCTGGGGAAACATTCCTCCAAGTGCTACCAATTTGTCAAGGTAAAGCACCACGTGGGAAGAAAGGAGGGACAAGTGAGCTCACATCTTGCCAGTTTCTGTGCACTCTTAACTGTTCTCTGCCTGGGCCCAGGTCCAGGAGGAGACGACTCACCATGCTTTCATGAGCCAATGGCAGTCAACCCCTGGTCCACTAAGAGAAGATAAGGGAAGCTTCTTTCCAAACAATTCATCTTACCAATTTCGGTTTCTGTCACCCAGGGAAACTATCTAGATATATCATTCTGTCTTTGGCTTTGGGTGTGGTCCAGACCCAGCTGTAAGCATAATACTCTCTTTTATCATGCACACAAACAACCTGGAGCCTTGTCTCTGCCACGATATGTAACAGACCCTGGAAATGACATGACAGACATGACCGCAGAGCTCGGGTACCATGACAGAAACGGTCAGGGAGTTTCAGGTGCAGGAAGGTGGGCATCAGTGGGGCACTGACTGATTTTAGTAGGGTGTTACCTATATCAAACTCCAGCAGTACTCTCTGAGACTACGAGACACAATTTGATGTCTATTACATCATCGGGCTCCACCTCCTTAGCCTGCCTAAGTGATGGGTAAACCCAGGAGATGGTACAGACTCAACTACTCAGTTCTCAGATATCTTTCACTAATCATGTTTCTCAGCTTGCCATGTGTGAAAATCACTTCTATTGCTATTTGTGTTTTGTCAATCAACTTAAAAAACTGTGAGGGGCTGAGGCTATAGCTCAGTTGAGAGAATGCTCACCCAACATGCAGGAACCCTTGGTTTAGTTTCCAGCACCACCTAAAACTGGGCCTTGACATCCATACCAATACCGGTTATCCAGGCCATTGAGCGGTAGAGGCAGGAAGATCATGCAGAGTCAGACCTCCTGCATAGGTAGAGTTTGAAATCAGCCAGGGCTACCTAAGACCTTGTCTCAACAAACAAACAGACCGATAAACAAACAACAAAACAAAAGACATAAAGCACACTAATATCAAAGCTATCAAGTGACCAGTGTCATTTAAAATCAAAGACATAAAACACAGTAATAAATACCAAAGCTACCAAGTGACCAGTATCATTAAAAAAAAAAAAAGTGTCACTAATTCTCAGCTGGGTTCTTGGGATCTATTATTGGGGACTGAGATTTGGCTGATGGTTTTTGGATCAGGACATGGGGAACAGAAAATCTGGGGATATCACTGAATGGCCCAGTGCTTCCCTGGCCTGTGGATTGCCCCAAGTTCAGTCTCCAGGACTGGAAAGAGAAGAAAAGTGCAAATGGGGATCACAGCCCTCAGAGTGCAATGCAGAAGACAAGGGAGAATCAGAAGTAATCATCCTACCGAGACAGCACCTTCAATGGGACAGGGATAGCTCTCCAGATCCGCCCCCAACCCCCCTAATGAGGGACTAAGATACACTCATGGAGTTGAACCACAAAAACTGAAAGAAGGAAGTAACAGAGGTGGTGAGTGGCTCCATGGGCCCTGTGGAGGAACTTTTTTCTAGAAGGATGAATACGCAGGGAAGCAAACCCTAGGCTAGGAATTGCTTACAGAGGAAGGAGTAAAGAGCCCAAAGCAGAGGAGAAGAGAGCTGGGGCTGGCAGCAAGGTTCCTGAGAATCCAGAGAAAAGATGATGGCAACGATGATGCTGGCAGAGCTGGAGCAGTGGCTAGAAGAGGAAACAAGGGTCTAGGAGACCTGTTGACTGGATAAGAGATAAATACCTACAGGCACTATGTAGTTCTACCCTCTCCATGCTGTGTTTCCCAGCCTGTTTCCATAACAGCATCCAGGTCCCTCTGAACATGGGTCTATACTTCTTTATCTAAGAATCCTGAAGCCTTGCCCTTAGCTAAAAATGACACATAGTTTATCCAGTGTAAGTCTGTCAGCTCAGTCGCTACTATACTCATATTCCATGTTGAGGTCCTAATATGGTTCATTCAGATTACTGTGCAAGCTAGATCTGCAAATAAGAACGGAGACCTGAGAATAACATGGTCTGTGAGCACTGTTTAAAAGACCAGGATGGGCTCTGCTGTTCCTATTACTTTCTGCTTGCCTTTGTAGCTTTATTTTTCATGCAGAACAATTTTGTCTCAGTGAAAAATTTCAGTATCTGCAGTTGTTTAAGGATGTCATGGTAGAAGGGGAAACTGTGTGCTTGTCACATCTAGTGAGTAGAGACTGGGCATCCTACAAATCATTATGCATGCTCAAAATAATCTCCCACACCTAAGCAAGTCCTGACCCAGAACAGGAGAGCCTGAAGGTGAGACCTGTCGCGTGAGAGTGTCAGTCCTGGGAAGGGTTGTGTGCTGCTATCATGTACCACTGTTCGTTGCTCAGGATAAGCTGTGTCTTCATATGTGTGTGGGGAAGGGAAGCAACTGCAAGACAGATTGGAAGGAAGAAGCCCAGGCTTCTCCAGTTATTCTGAGATCCCAGGTTTGACTGAGAAATCACACATGGTGACACATGGATATTACATAAGCACTTCAGAAGCTGCAACAGGAGGATCAATAGTTTGAGACCAACTTGGGCTAACTAGTAAGATCTTGTCTTAGAAAGAAACGAGCAAAGCACCACCACCACCATCACCACCACCACCACCACCA
>NC_034597.1:1772492-1781021 GCF_900095145.1 Mus pahari | reverse complement strand
CACCACCATCACCATCACCATCACCACCACCACCATCACCACCACCACCACCACCATCACCACCACCACCATCACCACCACCACCATCACTATCACCATCACCACCACCTCCACCACCACCATCACCACCATCACCACTACCACCAAGTCAGCTAATCAGATGAGGCAGCTGGAGACTGGTCCATGACCCTAGATATCTACAACAGGCATATTTTTATAGATTCAAGTGGCTTTGAGATGTCTCTTCACAGGCAGATCTACCTACAGCCAAAGGTCACTTAGCCTGTGGTATTCTAACAGGTGAATGTAGAAATCAAATAATCTTCATATTTCCTTGGTTAGCTTTTAGGCCAGCCTGGAAAGCAAACATCTCCCATTGTAAAAGATTGCAGCAATTACTACTTTTCCTAGGGGGAAAGACCTCACAAAGATAAACATGTTTTAAATTGCTGCATGCCTCCTGCAAGCTTGGAGTCTATTTGTGAGACATTTATCTACTTATGCACTCACCCCCAATTATCACTTAATTAATAAACTTAATAACATGAGGTATGCTGATCAATAAAAAGAGAAGGGATCGAGCTGAGCCTGAAGTATTATCGTATTGACCCACTGTAGAATGCTAAGAGTCGTTTCTCTAAAATGAGCATGCTTCCATCCACTGAAGTTCCAAGAGAGGGACCAGATGCCCTCCAGTGTTTAGACAGTCGGGTTCATGCCTTCAGTGAAACTCTCCTGAGCCAAAAGGGAAGGGGCTCCAGGTCCCTCTTTAAAGGGTACAGCATCTGTGGAGAGAAATGATTTCACTTGTAAACTGGGACCACTGTGTTCCCTAGTGTGGGCATGGGCAACTGTCTTTGTGGTATGAATACCACCCAGCAGCTAACAGCATAGTCAGAATCCAGGGAGATCACCCTACCTGATTAAATGCATATTGAGACATTTTTCATGTACTTCTTTAAGATGTAGGAGACAAGCTCAGTGATGCAAGGTACCTTCAAGTACCTTCGCTTCAAGGTGCTTCCCTTCCCACTGTTCTCACACCTTTCCTCTCCAGATGTCAAGAAGGCTCTGGAAAGCTAAAGACATGGGACAGATGCACATCTACAGCCAAAGTGCTGGGAACACAGAGATCCTCCTTACTCATAATGTCAAGGTCACAGGGATGGCCTTAGGTATCGCTATCACAATTATGGAGATAAGCAGCAGCTGAGAATGGTCTGCATCCTGTGGGTTGCATCTTTCTTCTGGGACTGAGCTATGAGGGAACACTGAGAACATCTTCAATGGGTACAATATGTGGGGCAAGCACTGAGATCTTCACTGGGTTCAGTATGTGAGGGAGAGGAGAAGATCCTCATGTGTGTTCAATATATAAGGGAACACTGAGAAGATCCTTAAGCCAGCAAATACACCCAAGCTGACTTTAGTGATCAATGTTGCACAATGAAAATATCACTAAAATTCATTAGTGGGATAAAATCTGTAACTTTTTCCATCCATGAGACCACTGGGAATACTTCCTCAGTGAACTTGTGGGCCAGGGATTAGCCTTCCCCTGAATTATAGTGAAATCTGTCTTAAGTAATCACCTTGGGACCATCCAAAATCCGTAACTTGGTAGTGGTTGAACTTTAGCTAAAGGTCAAACAAAATTCTTCTAGAAACCTTAGGGGTTGCTTAAAGGTGAACTAAAAAGCTTAGAGGAAAATTGGCTTAATTCCTGGTTTATGAACCAAGTAGCGTTGCCAAGTAGTCTGAGGAACGCAGTCAGCTTAGCAAAGCACCTTGACTTGTCCATCTGAAAGGCATGATCCCTCTGCGCAGGCGCACACGCTTTTCTGACCTAGTAGACACATGCTCCACGATGCTTTATTTACCAAGGAAACTCATCCCTTTGCCCATGTGCTCAGGACCACTGGCAGGAGGCAGAAATACAGTGAGGTTAGGCCTTGCTCATATTCCAAAATCATGGTTCACCACTGACTTTGAGAGCCTACCTTCAAATACTGCTCACTATAGAAAGGACTTTCTTTGAGGGAGGGACCCTGCAGCTGAAGATATAGCTCAGTGATTAGGAGCATGTATTGCTCTTCCAAAGGATTCTAGGTAGGTTTCTAGCACCCATGTTTGGTGACTCACTCCGTTCTATAATTCCAACTTCAGGAGATGTAATGTCCTTTTCTGGCCTCCACAGGTACCTGCACACATGCGACATATAAAGATACAGATGTACACATAAATAAAAATAATATAATTTTTAAGGCAAAGATATTTATTTTAGTCCACAATTCAGATTTATTGTTATATTACATCCCAAAGGGCCTAACATGGAGAGCTAGTCAAGGCTATACTCTGCTTTCTCACCCTCTCTGAAACACACAGAGACATTAGCACATCTTGAGCTAACACTCTGTGTCTTACATTGGACTACTTTAACAGCACATCATACAGTAGCTACTTTCCCATACTTCTGGGAGCTACAAGTCCAAGAATAGGCTGCCAAGTGACTAGGGACTAAGTGAGGGCCTTCTGAGTTCCTGCTTTCCTCATGTCTTCCACCAATGAATCCGCACATGCCAGAGAAGAAAAGCTCAGGCTTCTTCAACTCCTTGGAAGAACACTCCTGCTGTCATAGAGCCCCCATGGTATGCTAAGCTCACAAAGACTCAGCAGCAAGTTCTGTACTATGGTCAAGGTTTTATCACATGGACACTGAGGAACACATAGACAGTAGCTATCTGGAATTAATTCCTGGGGCCAAACTAAGAAGGCCGAGATGGCAGCTGAAGTCTCCTTGCTATCTTCCTGTATGCAGAGAAGGATTCAAGCCTACTAGATGCACATCTCAACCGTGACATGTTTGACATGTTTTTGTAGCTTAGACTATTCACAACAACCTACTTAGAGTTTCTTTCTTCACCTCTCAGAAAAGCCAAAGCAAAAAAAAAATAATAATAATAATAATAATAAAAATAAAAAAAAATGCCAGTCACTGTTCACTGGACCCTGTGTCAGTCACCATGCTGGGTAAGCCTGCTACTTGCAGTGTGTCCAAGTGAATTTTTACATAGCATTTCAGTCATCATACTGTTCTTCATTTGGGGAGTTAAGGGTCTGAGTTAAAAATGCTGATTTCTTTTCCAGGGATAGTGGACAGATGTAACGACAGGGCACGGGACATCTTTGAGAAGAAGGACACATATAGCAGTGGCCTTCTTCCTGGGAAAAGTAAACTGACCTTGATGGAACTGCTGCCAAGCTGCCAGTAGATAGGCGATGCTGTGGCTTTCAGATGTCCCCAAGATTTCTTCTGCTCCTCCTACCACAGAGATGTTGGCTACTTCTATGTCCCTGTAGCTGCACATGTCAGAATCCTTCTTCTCACGTGAGATGGAAGTTCTTTTCCCACCATTTAGACCATGTTTACTGAATAGTGCTGAGTTCTGGGAATGTAGTGTTACTCGGTTTTCTGTTTGCTGAGCATGCAGTGGCAAGAGCTACTGGCCACTTAAGGTGGTGTTGAAATGGAGGCAGAGGGAGGCCCTGGGAGAAATGCTAACACAAGGACTTCTTAATATGGAAACAAGGTTAATCCAGTACAGTTGGATCTGTATGTTTCAGACCTTTTGTTGCTCTGTATTAATGAGTACCACCTATTTGGGGAGTCTAGCTTAGTTTGTATTCAGAAGAAATTGGTGTTTTGAATGGATGGTGTATTCACAAAGGCAAGCCATGCACACCCTCAATGCCTGCTTCACATAACTAAAGACTCATTTATGCTAATGTCATGGAGCTGACTTCGTTCACAGGATAAACCACCTCAGCACAATTGTCTGATTGAAGGTGCCTTGGAAAGCAGGCAAGCAACATAAAGGCGGCTCACAGGGAAAGCCCCGGGAAGGTGCCTGTTTGAAGGGTTGAGTCTTGTGGCTAAAGCTTCCTGGAAACTGGTTCTTGGTATGTTTCTAGAGAAGCTTTCCAGGCTCCCTCATAGCATTTACTCTTCTGATTTCCAAAGTGACTATTTCCAAAGGCCAGAGCTGGACTGGTATATCATGAGACTCTCTTCTGTTCTGCACATATGTATACGCAGGCTAAGGAAGGAGCTAACAACAAAAGTTTTGTGGGGCTCTGCACACTTGGATGTGGCTGAAATCGTGATGATGACAAGCTAGCAATCACTTCCCCAGGTCGCTGCCTTCTGTTCAACAGTATTGTGCTGCCGTTGTAGTAAAGATCTGAAATCTAGTATGTACGTTCAATATTTTGAATTAATTTTCTCTGGTTTTGTACATTCGGCCCAAAGTTACCCCCTGTTGTCTTACAAACGCAAGGTGATTCGTAGAAAAATGAAAACGAAGGACGAGTAAGAATTAGGGATGTGCTCTTCCTGGTAGAAGACTTCTAGAGAGAGTTCAAGACAATTAATAAAGCTATCCTTTCTTATGATTCACATAAAAATTTACACCTTTGTCTACACAGGAAGACCCTGACAGAATTTAACAATTTAGATCTTTTTTTTTTTTTTTTTTTTTTTTTTTGGTTTTTTTCGAGACAGGGTTTCTCTGTATAACCCTGGCTGTCCTGGAACTCACTTTGTAGACCAGGCTGGCCTCGAACTCAGAAATCTGCCTGCCTTTGCCTCCCGAGTGCTGGGATTAAAGACGTGTGCCACCATGCCCGGCTATGTACCTGATCTTATTTGGAGATATAAGTGTTATTGAAATATAACTAGGCTTACAAACTATTTTATTAATACAATGGCTAAATACTTGTGTCAGAGGGCATAAAATAATACCTATCTAGCCTTTTATAGGAGAAAATAGTGTTTATCAGTGTCCTTTACTAAAGTGGGAAGAAAAATTTAAATAACTTGCAGTACCTGTTACTGAACGGCTGGCTGAAGTGGGGCAGGCCAGACTCAAGTGTTCCCTGTTGGGCATAGTAAATGAGTTGTCTACTATACATGGAGGAGGCACGATGCCATAGGCCACTGAATAAACATGACAGCAACTCATTAGCCAAGTCAAGACTAGAAACCTTAATTTCAGGGTTGTGGAAACAGCATTTCAAGCTCTGGCCTTGAAAGGAAGCTTCTAGGTGGGAAGAGGAATGAGGAGAATGTAAGAGAGCTGAGAATCACATATGGGATGCTCTGTCATTTCCTGGCTGAGCGGAGGAGGAGAAAGCATACAAAGATGCTGCTACAAAGGCAAAGGGCCTGGAGTGCAGCGCACATCAAGAACTTAAAGGATGTGGTTAGACTTCAGTGCGTTAGGGAAGGATTGAAGCACATGTGGTGAGTTTCAGTTTATCCTATGTGTATAGAAAGTCATGGAATGAACCCAGAATAGGAACTACACTGTATTAGAAACTGTATTCTGGAGCTGGATGTTCATCTAAAAACTCTGCTGATTACTGGAGTCAGGTAACCCTTACAGGTTAAATGAAGATTGAAGGAAATAATGTTTGCAGTATGCTTAGACCACTGCTGAGCACATAGCACTCTGTATGTAGATGTTGGTTTTGTGTATTCCTAATGGAGAGAAAACTCAAATGAACTGATGTAAACTTCTCTCTGTCTATATCTCTCTGTCCCCCCCCCCGTCTCCTTCTCTGTGTTTGTTGTGTTGTCTCTATCTCCCTGTATCTCTGTCTCTCTCTGCCTCTGCCTTTTGGTCTCTATCTCTGTCTGTCTACCTCTGTCTGTCTGTCTGTCTGTCTCTTTGTCCCTCTGTTTCTCTGTCTGTCTGTCTTTCTCTGTATGTATGTGGGGGGGGGGAGAGAGACAGAGACAGAGACAGAGACAGAGACAGAGACAGAGACAGAAAGTATATCTGGAGGTCAGAAAACCTGTTCTCAGTCCCCGCTTGCCACCTTGTTTGATCCAGGGTCTTGTGTTTTGCTATTGCACATGCTGAGCTGGTTGGTTCATAGACATCCAGCTTACCCGTCTCTGTCTCTATTTCATGGTAGGAACACTGGAAATACAGATGCACCATTGCTCCTAGCTTTATATAGATTCTAGGGATCCAAATCTCGGTCCTTATGCTTTCATGGCAAGTGTTTTATCCATTGAGCTCTCCTCAGTCCTGACTTAGACTTTTCAAATGATGTTAGACTAAGAGTACTCAAAAAGGGAAGCAAGGAAACCATTTAGAAGATAGCTCAGCTTATCTAGGGGAGTGATAACTTCCGTGGATAATCTCATGGGGTCCCACCATCTTTCTTGGTTTTTCCTTGGTATTTATCAGTCTTACATTGTGTTTTCTGGGACAGCAGATCCCATCAGCTACAGAGAAGTGAGCTGCCACATATGCCTACCTCTATCACTACTTCTCTTCCTTAGACTGTGTGCACAGTCCCCTAAGCAAGTATTGGTATGTAGCCCTCACCAGGAGCGAAAAGAACAGCTGGGGTCAACCTCAGCACGTGGCAGGAAGAGGTGTGTGCAAAGCCTAGCACGTTCCATGGGAGATTCACATGTTATACATGGTAACAGGAAAGCCCTGGGACTCTGCCTCCAGAAAGAATGCCAGCCTTCCCATCAGGATGCCTCCTCAGCAGACAGCAAGGATTTTCATGCTTGCTTAAGTCCTGAGGACATGGGAAGGCAATTCAAATTAATATTTGAGGTCACAGCGCCAAACTTGGCCTGTGTTAGCCCACAGAAACATTAACAGGCTAATGTACTCCATCATGGAGAGAGAGAGAATCAAAGAGACTGTAATGGGGCTTCATTATATCCATCTGTCCATCCATCACTTCTTCCCCATTGCTCACCACTTGACTTGAAAAATGAGACGCCCCCCAACTAATTAGATTTACCCTAATCTCCTTTATGGACCATCAATCCTCTTCAGAGGCCATCTGTGAGTTTAGAGTTCAGACCTTTAAGAATTATGCTAATCAGTCTTTCTCCAATTTAACGTGTTCATCTGATGACCACAATTTGAAACCTCTGGCTGTGACAAATGGGAAACCATTGTGAGCTTTTGTTCTAATTTTAAACACCGTCATCCTCCTGAAGTGCCACATAAGGGATAATTTCTAAGAAAGCAGTCAAGAATGGAAGGATCTTTAAGCCAGGTAACATTTAAAAAGAAAAAAAGAAAAAAGAAAAAAAAAGAAGAGATAGGAAACCAGTGTGAGTGTGGGGAAAATTTTAATTGCTTTGTAATATTAGGACATAGTTGGATTTCATTTGTATAATCAAATTAGAAGTTGCCAGAGGTATTAAATTATGTTATGATGTAGAGCTGTAAATTTCATTGGGTATAAAATACAGTAAAACCAGCTCATGGGGGAGGCACCAAGAGGGAAGTTATTGATGAGCAGGTACTCTGCATTGGCAGGAGCCTATGGCCTGATCCCTAGAGGCTGGTAAAATGTGAGTCAGGTTTCCACTTAGGGTTGAATTTGGTAAGAACTCAGCACATGATGTTTGCTTTAGACCCTTCTGGTGGATGGAAATAACCAGTTATGCAATCAGATACAGGGCACACAGAAGGGGCAGTGGAAGGCCTGATGTTCCGTTGCTTATGTGGTAAGTGAGTAAGCAGCTAGGTGTTGCAGTGTTACCCTGGATTAGCACTGCTCAAACTTAAGCATGCCTGGGAACCTCTTGGAGATGGTGTTAAATAATCCTCTCACCCCAGGAGATCTGGTATCGGGCTAGGAGCATCATTTCTTTCTTTCTTTCTTTTTTTCTTTTTTCTTTTTTTTTTTTTATTAGATATTTTCTTCATTTACATTTCAAATGCTATACCAAAAGTACCCTATACCCTCCCCCTGCCCTCCTCTCCTACCCACCCACTCCCACTTCTTGGCCTTGGTATTCCCCTGTGCTGGGTCATATAAAGTTTGCAAGACCAAGGGGCCTCTCTTCCCAGTGATGGCCAACTAGGCCATCTTCTACTACATATACAGCTAGAGACACGAGCTCAGGGGGAACTGATTAGTTCATATTGTTGTTGCACCTACAGGGTTACAGAACCCTTCAGCTCCTTGGGTACTTTCTCTAACTCCTCCACTGGCAGCCCTGTGTTCCAGCCACTAGATGACTGAGCATTCACTTCTGTATTTGCCAGGCACTGGCATAGCCTCACAAGAGACAGCTATATCAGGGTCCTGTCAGCAGAATTTTGCTGGCATATGCAATAGTGTCTGGGTTTGGTGGCTGATTATGGGAAGGACCTCCAGGTGGGGCAGTCTCTGGATAGTCCATCCTTTTGTCTTAGCTCCAAGCTTTGTCTCTGTAACTCCTTACATGGGCATATTATTCCCTATTCTAGGGAGGAATGAAGTATTCACACGTTAGTCTTCCTTCTTGATTTTCTTGTGTTTTGCAAATTGTATCTTGGGTATTCTAGGTTTCTGGGCTAATATCCACTTATCAGTGAGTACATATCATGAGTGTCCTTTTGTGCTTGGGTTACCTCACTCAGGATGATATCCTCCAGATACATCCATTTGCCTAAGAATTTCATAAATTCATTGTTTTTAATAGCTGAGTAGTACTCCATT
>NC_034597.1:1742503-1771974 GCF_900095145.1 Mus pahari | reverse complement strand
GGTTATTTGAATTTCTGGAGTTCAGCTTCTTGAACTCTTTGTATATATTGGATATTANTCCCCTATCAGATTTAGTATTGTAGAAATTCTTTCCCAGTCTGTTGGTGGCCTCTTTTCCTTATTGACAGTATCTTTTGTATGGGCAGCATTTCTAACAAGTGAGGCCATACTGTAAGTCTATAGACAGAAAATGTCACAAACTGGGGGACTAGACTAAACTGAAGTCCTCTCTCTAGTCTTGTTGTCTCTGGAAAATGACTTTCCTTCCATTCATTCTTTTAACAAGTATTTACTGAATCTCAGCAGAGGGACAGAATCTATGCCCAATGTAACCCCTGGAACAGCAAGAGTGTCACTGTTCTGGGTCTTCTGGTCTCCTGCAGTAAGTCAGGAAGTAAGAAAACCAAGTGAACCTTTATGGATAGGTCTTGTAACTACAAACTTGCCATAGCATAAGAGTAACCAATGAGTAGGGAGAAGCTCCCATGTATAGGGCAGTTCTTAAGGAATTCCACAAGGACTACCCCTCACATAACCTTTGTCACACTGTAAGACAGGTACTCTTATCCCAGATTTAGATACAGACATTGAGACACAGACAGGTGAGTTGCTTTGTCAGCCTTCAATAGAGGTAAATAAAGGAGTACAGATGTGATTCTAAGATAAAAATTCCCATCTGGAACCAATGCTTTTGATTGCAAGAGGCCAAACGGTAACTGCTTGAGGATCTGTTCCATTTCTGTCACATTCACTCTGCTGCTGTGGTACCGAAAGACACTGGAAATGAGAGCTACCAAGTTCCGGTGAGGACAGTATGCTCCATTTGACCCATTGCCTCTATTTAGACAATGTCCATTCTTTTTTAAAAAAATTATTTCATTAGATATTTTCTTCATTTACATTTCAAATGCTATTTTGAATGACCCCTATACCCTCTCCCCCCCCCACACACACACACCCTGCTCCCCTGCCCACTCACTCCCACATCTTGGCCCTGGCGATCCCCTGTATGGGGCATATAAAGTTTGCAAGACCAAGGGGCATTTCTTCCCAACAATGGCTGACTAGGCCATCTTCTGCTATATATGTAACTAGAGACATGAGCTCTGGGGGTACTGATTAGTTCATATTGTTGTTNCACCTATAGGGTTGCAGACCNCTTCAGCTCCTTGGGTAATTTCTCTAGCTCCTCCATTGGGGTCTCTGTGTTCTATCCTAGAGATGACTGTGAGCATCCACTTCTGTATTTGCCAGGCACTGGCATAGCCTCACAGAGATAGCTATATCAGTGTCCTTTCAGCAAGATCTTGCTGGCACATGCAATATGTCTGCTTCTGGTGGCTGATTATGGGATGGAACCCCAGGTGGGCCAGTCTCTGGATGGTCCATCCTTTTGTCTTAGCTCCAAACTTTGTCTCTGCAACTTCTTTCATGTGTATTTTATTCCCTATTTTAGGGAGGAATGAAGTATCCACGTGTTGGTCTTCCTTCTTCTTGATTTTCTTGTTTTGGAGATTGTATCTTGGATATTCTAGGTTTCTGGGCTAATATCCACTTATCAGTGAGTGCATATAAAGTGAGTTCTTCTGTGTTTGGGTTACCCCACTCAGGATGATATCCTCCAGATACATCCATTTGCCTAAGAATTTCAAAAATTCTTTGTTTTTAATAGCTGAGTAGTATTCCAGACTATGTCCATTCTTAATCATCAGCTTAGACCAGCCTTTACTTTGAAGCAGCCCTGCCCAGTATATATAGAATGTGATCTACACACATATTTTAGATATTTTTAAAAATACACTTATTTTCATTGTATGAAAATTTGCCACCTATGTGACCAGAGGATCTGGAGTTATAAGTGGCTGTGAGCTGCCATGTGGGTGCTGGGAATTGAACCTGGGTCCTCTACAAGAAGAGTCAATGTTCTTAACCACTGAGCCATCTCTCTCTCTCTCTCTCTCTCTCTCTCTCTCTCTATATATATATATATATATATATATATATATATATATATATCCCAAATATTTCAATAAGTAAGCATCATAACTACAAGTGAGGAATTAAAGGACAGGGAGTCCCCTAGGATTAAGCTTAGGCACTACTGGCCTGTGGTATGAACTTTGAGTAACAGGGACACAACTTGCTTTGTGGGAGGAAGAACTTACATGGAGCCTGTAAGATCTCTTATGAAGGCAGAGATATACAAAGCGTCTTTGTACCACCTGATTCACTGCCCTTAATCTTGCTGTGACAGGCAACCCTGGGTGACTCCCACAGTGACCCAGCCCTCTCTCATCTTAACACATACCACGTGTTCTCTAGGTGACTGTATATTTTCTGAGTCATCTATAGGGAATCTGACTAGCATTTATAGTGACCCTGCAGAGAGAATGTAAGGCAAAGCTGGTATAGATGAAAGCAAAAGGTGGGGCTTCCCAGCAGTGCCAGAGGCAGAGGAGCCACACCTCAAGTGTTGCTGCTCCTGGCCAGGAGGTCTGTGAGAGACGGACATCAGGGTCACTTGGACAAATTGTAAGCAACAAGAAACTCATGTGTTATGTATGAATGTGTGCACACACACAAGACCTAGATACCACTAATCTGAAGAAAGAAAGCAGTTCTCAAGTCTCATGGACATTGTCCCTGGGTCTCCTGTCCGTGTTTTCCTTCAGGATGGGTATTCCCAGCTACATGTGGGCAGTTCAGCTTTCCTCATTCCCTGACATAGATGAAACTTTATCTATTCTTGGGTAAAGAGTGAACACACAAGGAGATGAAGAGGAAGAGATGGCTCAACAATTATGGGTGGGTTTTGTGCAAATGTGAGGACTGGGGTTTGGATACCAGAACCCACATAACAAGCCAGGCATGTTCCAACATGGACTTATAATGCTAGCACTGTGGAGCATGGAGGCAGGAGGATTACTGAGGATTTCTGGATGCCAGCCTAGCTGGAAACAAAAGCAAGACATGTGAGTTCAGGTTCAACAAGAGATATTAACGCACATGAGTAAGATGGAGACCAATGGAGAAAGATACCCAACAGTATCCTCCGGCCTACACACACACACACACACACACACACACACACACACACACACACACACTCAGGTCCAGAGTTACACACATGCATAAACAGACACACATAAGGCCAGGCAATATTTTATTTCACAGGACTCTTGTCAGAATAATGTTTTTCCTTAAATATGCTCAGATGCAGTTTACTGTGGATAAGCTGCCTCCCTTGATGGGGTTATAGTTCCCTATGTTTCCATGTTCATGTATTTTTTTTATTCATTTCTTTCTTCTTGTTCTGCTGATTTTACTCCTGGACCAGGGGTTCATTTCTTCTCAATAATGATTTTCCTTCAGCATCTACAGCCTATGTGAAGTAGACCCATTTGTTGTCTTTTTTCCGCTGTACCATGACATCTGTCTTCTGTCCACTTGTTCATTCTTCTACTCATCATATTGTTAGTTATCATTTCCCCCGATGGCTTTCATAACTGCCAGATAATATTTGGCCTCTTATTCTGTTTTTAGAGATGGGATGAAAACACAATAGCATTGCTACTCTCACTCTGAGAAAAGATAAATTCCCTTAAGACTTAGGAAGCAGGTGTTCCCAGCAGTCACTCTTGTTTGAAATCAATGGCTCTGTATGCACACATGAAAAGAGGAACCACTTCCGTTTTCCTTTAATTGTGGGACATTAGAAGGAACATGCTATTTTTTCTACTTCTTGGATGTAAGATAGGATTTTCTCAGGATCCTGGGTCAACAAGAACTGTGGCAGTGACTATAGGCGTGAGCTCCATCCAGTGTCAGGCCTAACTAGGGACTCTGGTCCTGCCACATGATAGCCTTGTGACCTTGGGCGCATCCTCTGGCTTTTCTGTGCCCTGGCCGCTATGAAATGGGGAGAAGAGGAAGACATTGTTGCTATAACTAAGCATACATTGGCACTGGCTAAGACACAAAATAAATGCATTGCCTCCCAGCTCTAGAAGCTAGAAGTCTGAGGGCAAGATGTCAGTGATGCCAGCTCCTCCTGGGCTGGGAGGGAGAAATGAGATCTATGCCCCTCATCTGCCATACAGTCCATTGGCAACTTGATATATCTCCATTAGTGAATTCATTGCCCTCATCGCTGAGTTTCCTTCATATGGTATCCTCTGGTATGCATGGTTGTCTCTGCCCAGTGTTTTCTCTTATAGAAGGATACCAGTCACACTGAGTTAAGGCTGCTGCTTCTATTGTAATGTGGCTACCTTGTAAAATCCTTATTTTCAATGGAAATTTTAATCTCAGGTACTGGGAGGCTGGCTTTCAGCATGCCTTGGACAGACACAAATGAACCAACCCTCAAGCACCTATGGACCACTGAGGATTGTTAGGATCATTAGATGAGACAATCTAAGCCTTACATAAGTGTGAGAACTTATCATTCCTCTCTCAGAGCCAGGAAACTGACCTTTCTCACAATTCCCGAAGTTTCCTTGTGTTTCTCCTGTTTCTCCCTTTCTCTCATTTTTCATGAAACAAAGGGAAATAGAAAGGGCAGAGAAAAGACATTATCTCAGTATAGAAGGCTCTGCATTCAACCATGAGAATGCACAAAGCTATTCCAGTCTAATTCATTTGAGAAGCTATTTAAAGTAGCCAGGTGATTTTACTTTACCAATTTTAAAACCATAATATTTATCCAATGGACTTTTTTTTTCCTTCTAATGTTCTAACCCAAGTTTGAGAAACCATGTTATTGGAATCAGATAAGCTGGATCAAAATCTTCAGAATCAGTGTGTACTGCTATGGATCTAAAACATAATTATCAAGCTTAAGTTAATTAGACTAATGCTCAGAAAGTCTGGCCTGGCAGCTTACACTAAGTAGTTATATATAGTAATTAAAAATGGGTCTGGGGAGATGGCTCAGCAAGTAAAGTATTTGCATGCAAACAAAAGGACCTGAGTTCAGATCCTAAGACCCAGCAAAAGGTTGAGATCCAGCCATAAGTGGCTATAACCCCAGGGCAGGGCAGAGTTTGAAAACAGTGGCAATGACTATCATCCAGTCTAGCCTACAACTCCATGTTTAGAAAATAATTTAAAATACGATGAGGTCAGAATGATTGAGGAAGACATCCTTGTCCTAACATCAACCTTTGGCTTCTGTTGATACAAACATGAGTGTGTGCTTCTAAGTACAGGATCAAACATACATGGATACAACACACACACACACACACACACACACACACACACCCTTAAAAAGTATAATTCACAGAGACTAGAGGCAAACAAACACTATTCAACACAACCAGTGCATATGTACATCTAAGGTGCCATGTGGTGTGGAAGGTACTTGTCCTGTTGCTGTGATTAACTATGTGTTGAAAGGAACTTAAGGAAGCAACGGTTGATTTGGGCTCACAGGTCAGGGTTGTAGTTAATTTCGGTGGGGCAGCCATGCTGTCAAGAGCATGAAGCAGCTTGCCACACTGGGTTGCATGTCAGGAGGTAGAAGTGTGAATGTTGCTCCTCACCTCTGAATAAGATGTTTCTTATTCAGTCTGGAAGCACATCTCATGGAATGGTGTTACTCACGTTTAGGTGGCTCTTCCTACCTCAGTTAATTTGGTCTAGAAACATCCTCCTAGGCATACCCAGAGGTCTGCATCACAAGTGACTATAGGGACTGTCAAGCTGCTCATCAGTATCGACCATAACAATCAGGTACTTATGCCCCCTTAATCAGTGGAGGGTGTGCAGGTGTCTCTGCAGGGACATCTCAAGATGGTGACTAGCCATGGGTTCTCACTGGCTAATAGACCATCTGAAGCACCCAAAACCCTGAAATGCCTATTCAGCTTCTCATTCAAGTAATGGTAGAATAGCCAGAGGTTAGCTTGCTTGTCATTTTCAGGCTCTTAAACAGTTCAACTGTCACTATCAGAGTAGACAACCAGCCAACATGTAAACATAGGCATATCTTTTCTTTGATTTTCTGTTTGTTACGTTTTTTTC
This sequence comes from Mus pahari, assembly GCF_900095145.1. Lineage (NCBI taxonomy): Eukaryota > Metazoa > Chordata > Mammalia > Rodentia > Muridae > Mus > Mus pahari. The sequence goes on along the minus strand of NC_034597.1, from coordinate 1,765,947 downwards.
TCCAGCTACCTTTGAAGGGAGAAGAATGTAGCTACAATGATTCTAGGGACAAAGATGGGTGAGGAGGGGATATTCAAGAGCTGGCTGTCTATCCACATCATTCATAATTTTGATGAATAACTGTCATTAAATTTTCAGGTTGATGAGGGCTATGAAGAGATCTTATTTGTTCTGTATATCCATTCTAGTATGTTTTGCTTCTTGCCTTAGCATTCTGCGGTTTATAAAACGTGATCAATTCATTATTGGAGGCCAGAGGCTGGGGAGACATGTATCACCCTCCTGAGTACTCTTTTATGGCTGGTTCATTCAGATAAAAAGTACTCCACAAGTACCTCTGCATGTTTGTTTGTGATTTTGTAAGGTCATAATTATTAGGGTATTAGATTTGAAGTCATTGTTAAAACATTTGATTGAACTATAATCACTGATGTTTTGAAGGTCAATGTAACATGGGCTGTCATGGATAGACATGATTTTGCCCACATTCAAGGAATAATTTAGTGAGGAAGACAGATGCATATGATTGTACATATAGCTCCTGAAGTCTCTGAGATGGACATCTCATCCTTTGGTAGATCTGGGGAATAAATGTGTTATATGAGCCAGAGAACAGCATGTGCAATGGACTGGCTGTGGGCAAAGTAGGCTTTCTAGGGAGCAATGCATATTCATATGGGCTGAGAGATGAGGATAGAGTGAAAATTAAGGGCCATTAATACCAAGAAGGTAGGCCAAAGAGCAAAGAATGAGATATCAAGAATGAGAAAACCAATTGAAACTGCCCTGGGTGTTACTCACAACCCAGTTTCTTCCTTCAAAATGGGTAATTCTCTCATGTGTGTTTCTTCATAATTTGTNAACCAATTGAAACTGCCCTGGGTGTTACTCACAACCCAGTTTCTTCCTTCAAAATGGGTAATTCTCTCATGTGTGTTTCTTCATAATTTGTTTGCTGAAGTTTATTTTTCTGAGAAAAGGTCTTAGTATGTATTCCTAGTTGTCTTAGATCTTACTGTATAGACTAGGTTGACATTGAACTTACAGTTGTTACAATGGCCTTTATCAGAGCTCTTTGGATGTCTATTACAGAAAGCTATTTCTCTAGCCTGAATGGAAAACTACCATTCCAAGTTATAGTAAACATTAAAATTAATCCAGTTCATTTAGTCAAACACCTAAACCAGGCACCACCCTCTAGGAAGGTTTTACCTTAAACCCTAAAAGAAACAGACGTGATGAGCATCCCTTTAATGAACTATGCACTTTTCCTTCAGCATCTCTGTCCTGTATGCATTTCTTCTGTGGCCTCCAAAACCCTGTAAGTCTTCCAGTCTTTTCAAGTCCTGATTCAGAAAGATGAAACATTTCTTTTTTCTCCTCCGTAGTCTATCTTTTGGATATTGGTCAAGTATGTTTTTTTTTTTTCTGGTGCTTTAGGCTTTTTATATTTTCTCTAGCTCCCTTACTTGCCATGTGGCTGCATATCTGCCATATGGCTGGCATTCAGGCTAGCTTAACTCACGTGGCATGCCTTGGATGCACCATCTCCTAACCTTCACATACTTCTTTTCATTATTTTTTTTATCTCCAAGTTGGAAGCTAGAAACAGGATACCCATATTATATTTAACTGAGGATCTTTTTTAAACAGAAAAGCAATTCAGAACTTCAGACATGTGAATCAATTTCTGTGGTTGCTTATATCCCCAGATCTTGTTTTGCCTCTCTGTATGGTGAGGAAATTGAATAAGATTCCTTATATCAGTGATTCTCAACCTGTGGTCTATGACCCCTTTGGGGTCATATATCAGATATCCTGCATATCAGACATTTACATCACTATCCGCTAACAGTAGCAAAATTATAGTCATAAAGTAGCAATGAAATAATTTTATGGTTGTGCAGTCACCACAACATGAGGAACTTTATGAAAGGGTCACAGCATCAGGAAGGCTGAGATCCATTACTATATATGAAAATGCTTCATTGGGGATAGTCAGATGGTTCAGTGGTTAAAAGCATTTGCTTTATAGTTGTGAGGGCTGGAGTTCAAGCTTCAGCACCCAACAACAACTATACCTATAATGCCAGATACCGGGGATACAGGGATAGGAAGTTCACTGGGGTTCTATACCTCCTAGCTGAGCTGAGAAAACATAGATCCCAGGTTCAGAGAGAGCCCTTACCATAAAGAAATAGGCAGAGGGTGATAGAGGATAGTGCATGGTTACTCTTCCCTCTAGACATTACATATTGCCGTCTTGGGCTTTACCCCTGATCGCCATGGCCACAAGAGCAGAACAACAGAATGTTAGCGATGCCTATTGTAACAGTAGCGGAGCTATTGACACTTCTTGGCAGATGAAGGAGGGAGTGCGTCACAGACCCTTTTCCGAGATTCCAGATGCTACTCTTCCACTTTTTCCCTAGCTGAAAGCTCTTTGCTAGTGCTCAAGTACACAAAAAGGAAAGGGTTAATTAAAAGTGGGACTCTGTGGTGTAGCTTCCATGAGGTTTCCAAGCATGATAGGGTTTTCCAGTATTCTCCGCACGCCTGTGACCTTTCTTGTGATCTCTGTTAGCAAACTCAGTAAAGTCATTTTTCTTACCAAGTTGGACTCTGGTGTAATTGAACTTTGGTCTGCTTGTTAGTTACCATGTGGACTAAATGGACATTTGCTTGCATGCCCAAGGAAAAGGTGACACAGCAAAGGAAAGCATCTGACACACTTATAGTCTCTGTACATATAGCTGCACACATGTGTGCATACCCTTATGCAGATGCATACATGCTTTATTTAGTCAACTAATTCATTTAAAAGTACTTCATTATTGATATTTCACTCTATTATGAATGCTTAGAAAATTTTAGGTATTGTTAAATAAATTAAAAAAAAAACCAACAAAATATAGACGCAGAGTACTATAGTTCAAACACATAGTGTAAGGTTATATCTCTCTAACTTTACTTTATCATCTGAAAGGGAAGATTTAAGGACCACAGGGCAGTTAGTCTCATAAGACTTGACACAAGCCAGGGTCATGTGAGAAAGGTGAACCTTAGTTGAGAAAATATTTCAAATAAACTGACCCGTACTCAACTCTGTTTTCTTGATTAATGACTGATGCAGGAAGGCCTGGCATAGTGTGGTGTGGGTGATGCCACCCTGGAGCACATGGTTTTGGGTGGCACAAGAGCAAACTGGGTGAATCACGGGGGAAAGCCATTACAAAGCATTCTACCATGGTCTCTGCTTTAGTTCCTGTCATCGGGTTCCTGTCCTGCCTGTGTTTCTCCTGATGATGGACAGTTATCTGAAAGCCAAATAAGGTCTTTCTTCTCCAAGTTGCTTTGGTCATTGTCTTAGTCAGGGTTTCTATTCCTGCACAAACATCATGACCAAGAAGCAAGTTGGGGAGGAAAGGGTTTATTCGGCTTACATTTCCATACTGCTGTTGATCACCAAAGGATGCAGGACTGGAACTCAAGCAGGTCAGAAAGCAGGAGCTGATGCAGAGGCCATGGAGGGATGTTCTTTACTGGCTTGCCTCCCCTGGCTTGCTCAGCCTGCTCTCTTATAGAACCCAAGACTACTAGCCCAGAGATGGTCCCACCCACAAGGGGCCCTCCCGTCTTGGTCACTAATTGAGAAAATGCCCCACAGCTGGATCTCATGGAGGCGTTTGCCCAACTGAAGCTCCTTTCTCTGTGGTAACTCCAGCTGTGTCAAGTTGACACAAAACTAGCCAGTACAGTCATGGTGTTTTATGACAGTAAGAGAAACCTCAAACCATCATTTTTGTAGCAGTGCAGTGTATCTGGCACCTAGCACAGTGGCAGGTATAAAGCTGGTGCTCTATTAATTGCAATCAAAAAGGAACAACACAATCATGCCATCATTATTCTTGAGCTCCAACCCTTTGATGTCCGCTCATCTAGAGCAGAAAGGACCCAGGACCGGACCAAGGACACTTCTCCCTCAGCCAGAGCAGCAGGCCATTTTCCATAGAGCACCATTCACTGCTGGTGATTTTGCTGCCTTTTGGCTGAAAGATTCAGTTCTGCATCTAACTGCTTTTGTACGTAGATGGGTTGTCTGTGCACTCAAAGGCCAAACTAACCATTTGCCAACTGAAAGGATAGTTAATCACTGGGCTTTTTTGCCTCTGGAATGCCAAAAATCAGTTTGCCCAACTTGAGACTATTTGATTTTGGCATCAGGTTAGCCACAATCTGATAACCAATTAGGAGTACTTGCAGATTTGGACTAATACTTTGGCTACTAGGCTTCTATCTAATGTCAATGAACTGGAATCTGTTATTGCCAATATCAAAGTAGCTTGGAAATGAATTGCTCTTTCAATATCCTGTGCCTGTTTTCTATGCAAATAGCAATCAGTATACTGTTCCTCTTCCCGGTGAAAGGAAGCAAAAAAACGGAAGCAGATTTGCAGAACCCTCAGAATACAGTCTTAGTTTAGGAATTAACGTAAACAAGTGGACTCAAAAGGTTATAAAATGTGTAAAGTGCATGAAATTATTTTGTGATTGCAGCGTGTTATTAACATCTAGACTCGGGGGTCCTCTGCTTCAGAAACGGGGCCTAAAGCAAAACTGTAGAACAGAGAACATGGTGGTGAATATCTCACAGACATAAAGCTTTTATGACAGAGAAGTTTTAATTAAGGACAGCACCCTGTGTGGAGTGTTGTACTCAAAATAGAAGCCATGGAACATTTAGAGAAGGGAATATGGATTCCAGGTGTCTAGGCCAAGACTGAACTGCAGAGATTTGTCACAGCTACAGAGAGCGTGTACTACATCCCATGAAGGTTCTTGCAGTGGGAACAGCTTTTTGTCATGAAGCCGCCCACTCTCTCCTGGGGCCCATGCTCGCTCATTTTTAGTTCCCTTCTGAGTCTGTTTTGTAGTTTACTAACTTTTTAATGACTAGTGGGTACCTGTAATCCCACTGCCTAAAAGAAAAATGTATTCGTAGATGTCCTACATCAAAGCAAATGATAATTCCAAAGTTTTAATCTTTTTTCCCCTCAAACAGTGTGTTATCCTCCACCCTGCCTCTCATGAGCACAGCTCTGTATTCCTTTTGTGTTTTTAATATAGTTTCAGGCATATTTGTTGTTAACTTCATACAAAATAAGGATCATGTTATATCTTTTCTTTGAAGAACTATTAATATTTCCTAAATGTTATGTTAAGATTTGTCTGTATAGGTTATATGTCACTATCAGACATTTGGTTTGCTAACTTTATAATACTTTATATTAATATTCTATATATTTGAATATATCACATTCTTTATCTCTGCGAATGAGAATCAATGCTTTGCATGCCCCTAATTAAACAATTTTAAACTTATTTTTATTCATTATATTTTTCTCTGTGTATGTATGTACAGGCAGATGGATTTCAGAGGACACATGGGAGTGGATTCTCTCCTTCCACCATATGAATTGTGGTGATTGAATTTGTATAGTTAACCTTAGAAGCAAGTATCTTTACCTGATGAGCCATGTGGCTGGCTTGCCCATGTTATTTTAATTAGATATTGAATATTTTCATACATGTCTTAAATATATGCAGGAATTTCTATTAGACATATTCCTGGTTGTAGTATTGGTGGATTATGGGATATCTGATGTCAAACAGTAGTGTCAAGGTAATTTATGAAGAGGTTGATCACATGTATATTCTTACCATGAATGTCAGAGTGACCATACAGGTTCATGTCCTCCTACAGTATGGACAAGTATAGGTATAGCTTAAATTCACCAACAGCTGAAGATGATATTTTTATATTACCTTAGTCTGTGTATAGGTGACACTAATGCCATGACACTTAGGACCAAGAATTGAGAAGGGAAAGGTTTGGATGTGGACTTTGTGTCACTATTGACGATTTGTTTTTCTTGCTTTATAATAGACTACTCTCCTGATATGTGAGTCTTTATTCCTCTACTCCAGTGAACCATTACTAACCTGCATGCATGTTACAGAGTGCAATCCTAACACAACTGAAGAGTGAAGGAGCACATTGCCATCCTTACACCTGTCATGCAAGCTTCATAGGGTGTCACCATCAGCACCCTCAAAAGCATTATGGCAGATAGGACTCAGATGTTGCAATACTATTTGGTTCAGAATGCCTTAAGTCAATTGCAATATCAAACTCTGATTTTAGGAACCACCATTTCTCACATATGTATGTCTGGGCCTTTAAGTAGAAATTATAAGAATTTATTTCAAAGCATTTTTACCCTTTGTCCTTTTAAAACTCATTTAAACTTTGAGTTAGAATAAAGGTGAGATTAATTAAAAGATTAAGTCTCCTGTAAGCTTTTGATGAATTCTTCACTCACCAAATCCCAACAATAATATTTTCAGCTGGATCAGGAGTAACAAAATGTATTTTTTCTAAATAAAGACATATATGCTCATCTATATGTCTACCTATATCTCTTAGGTAAGACCCTCTCCATGCCCCTTGAGAAGTCTCGGTAATAAAATTGGAGGCATGGGATTCACAGTAGGAAGTTGAGAGAGGTGAGGGTTGGTTTGTTTGTTTTTCTAGAATAATGTTTCAAAATTGTCACAACCCTCTGCTGCATTTTAAATTTTCATAGTGGTAAAATTGCGTGTGTGTGTTTGTGTGTGTGTGTGTGTGAGAGAGAGAGACAGAGACAGAGAAAGAGAGACAGAGACAGACAGAGAGACAGAGACAGGGTCAGACAGACAGAGACAGAGGCGGAGGGAGAGAGGGAGTGGTGGGGAGAGTTTCAATTGCCTAATATCTCTGTGGCATACGTTGGCTCTGGGATGTGAACAGTTATAGGGATATAAAATGAACAGTTGAACCAATAGCAAGGAAAGCTTGGTTTCTTTAAAATATTCTGGCTAAAAGGGGAGAAATGCTCTTAAATCCTTGGTGAGAAAGACCTGCTGTATGCATGGTCAGCTCAGTGTTCCAGCCGCAGTTGGGGCTTTGTGTCTTCATTAAAGAAGGGTTTTAAAGGAAATAGAAAGGCATTTGGGAAAGGCTGGCTCTTGGTGTTTATACAACTCACTCACACAAGCCAGGTTCTTTGAAGGGCTCTGGGACAGCTCAAGTGAGAAATTAATAGATCTGTAGGCATCGGAGACAGTGACTTCCAGTGGGTGAAGAACAGTTTCAGAGGGTGTGGCTTTGTCATGTGGGGCAGAACCCCATTCTTGTAGGAGGAGGACTAGTGACCAGTCCAGCTGAGTTGTGAAAAGAGAGGTTTTATGTTAGTCATTTTTTTCATCTATCAAGTCATGGGTCCTAGTGCTGGTGTGGCTCTTGTAGCTTCGAGGAACATGCAACAGGCATTCGGTAGGATGTTTGCCAAGTCCCCTGTGTTCTTCTGGCTTTGAGGAGGCCATCCCTTGTGCAGACTGCTCTCTGGTCATCTACTTCTGTGTGCAAAGTATCCCATTAGCAGGGCCTGATGTTAAGGAGGAAGGAAGGTCCAAGAAGTAACGGTGTATCCAAGCAGTGGCACTGCCCATGACTGGAGGTGACACTGAGAACAGCTGCTCTTGTCTGTCTTCTCTACCTTCAGCTCCCGGGATCTGGCATTGCTGCTACTGCCTGACTCTGTCTTTTGCATGCACAGGAGGAGGTTGACTAAGATGAACTGTTCAGTCCCTGTTCTCTCTGCCACTTGTGGCTCACACACTTGTCCTGTGCCTTCTGTTTAAGACTTTTTCTCTGTGCTCCCACCACTGGCCATTTGCCCATTAAGCATCAGTACAGCACCTCTCTCCTTCTCCATAGGCTCTGTACTTGGTGACTTGTCTTCTCTCTCAGCTTAGTGGTCCCTGACCTCAAAGCACCTTTTGAAGACCACCCTTGCCCAATGTCATTCTCCCTTGTTCTTTCTCATGGGAGTGGCGAGTTTGAATATCATGGACTCAAGTATAGGCATTCCCCTTTCTTTTTCTTCTCATTGCAGAAGGAGTACTATAAATCAAATATTTCTCTGGTATTCATATTGCATTAAGTATTTTAAGTAACCAAGGAATGGTTGAAAGTATACATAACGGTATATAAAAGTCATACACAAACAGCACATCATTGCTAAATTACAGATTCTCATATCATATTGGGGTAGGACATGTTCTGAACTCTTCATGGGAGAATATGGGATGATATTGTTAGTTGTCTGCCTACAGCCTCTCACAGGTGCCAAGTGCTGTGTAAACTGCTTATTATTGGATTGTGAAATACTATGAACCAGCATAATTATATTTGTTGAATAATGGAGTGGATTCAGCAAAGAACGAGCATCAAGTGCATAGGAACAAGGAGTGTGCAAAACCCCATCTGGGCCCGCTTTTCCAAATGTGTTTTATCTTGAGAACACAGTTGATGCTGCTTAGAATATTGGATTCAGAAAACATCTGAGGCTGTGTCTACACGAATTATTTGTTGTGAGCTTGCCTGCCTTTCTTGGCTGTGTGTTGGCTTAGCTTCCAGTAGGGCAGACATTCCACCCTCTTAGGAGCGAGTTATCTTGCCTAGGGAGCATGCTTCCAAAGACCCTGTGAGGTGCCTTTGAAAACTAATCCATATGTGGCTGAGCAAATATGAAACAAAGTGTTCAGGAGATTCAAAAGGAGGCAGAAATTGGCCCTCTGCCTCTCCCACCCCCTGTTCTAAGTACTGAAGGTTGACATCACTCCAGGATTAAAGGAGAACACACTCTTGTTCAAACATCAATATCTGAAACACAGGGGGGAAAAGGCTTACAGAACAAAACTGGCCAAAGAAATTGCTTTTTGAATAAACGCTTCCTTCTCCGGAGTTGTGCCATGGCAGATACCGCTTTTAGAAAGAGTTTCATTTCATTTCTCAGTGAGCATGTTTTTAGAAGCAGGAGGCCTGAGGAAATCAAACTGGTAGAAATCTCTAGTCCCTGTCAGTTCACAAATTTCCCACCCTCTGGAAAGCCAGTAGAGCTCAGCCGCAAAGGAGCCTGGGGTGAGACATCCATCAACAGTCCATGATTACTTCCCGGGAGCTGGCCTGTGATGCAATTTGCCCCTCAGATGAGGGGGGCTCCAGCTGGACTTTGGTTCCAGCTTGAGTCTCTCTTTCTGCTACTGTGCTTGTGTTTCCCATGCTCCTGTGCAGCCCACCTGCACAAAAGTGTTGACCAAATCAAAATTCCAGAGAGATTAGCAAGAGGTTCAGTGGTCTAGTGGGAGCCAGCAATCTTTAAAACAAACAAACAAACATCAACAATGCCATTCCAAAGTAGTCATGGCAAGGACTGAACAAATTATGTTCCTAGCTGACTTGAGGTTCGTCAGGAAAATGGGAACAATGAAGTTGGGTAGTATGTTGGGAAGGAAAGAGCAGTTTGTTGATACATTGGGTGGGTGACTTCTGGAAAGGCTGCTGCCATCAGACTAGTGAGGTGGTAAGCATGCAAAGAGGGACATTACTGGGGCTAATCCATTTCTACCATAAATGTAGAAGTGAGAGTAGAAGATTTTTACTAAAGTGAAAGTTGTCAGTAGCCTATAATTATTTGAAGAGCAAAGACCTGCTAATGCATGTAATTGATCTTTTGACCAAACTCTAGTAGGCCAACCCAGTTCTTATATGAGTCAGTCATGGTCCTACAAACATAAGGCTCCATGTGAAAGAATTTAACAGTGGGGGGATCCTAAAAATACGGCAAGCCATACTTCATCCTGTGTATGCTGTCAATTCTCAACCCTCACAGCGAAGCTCTGGACTTTCAGCCCTGATATGCTGTAAGAAATTACGTAAGCATTGTGGCAGGGCCCTTGGGGTTTTGTCATATATACATCTCCGAATAGCTATGGAAATTACTCTCCTGACAGGTACCTCTGCATGTTTCAGTTGAAACCAGCTCTGCTCAGGACCAGGAGACATTTTGGATGCTTGTTTGACTCCGTCTAACACAGTTCTTAGGGTAACTGCACAATCTAGTGTAAGTTGTTTGAGGAAGTTTTCTGATGGCATGTGAGTAACCTGAAAGGCCCACTCTTGTTTGCACCGGTTTTATGACTACATTCTATATTGTCATAGTGTTCACAGTTAGCTGAGTAATATCTAGTCCAGAATTCACAGCGTCTCATATGCCGCTTTGGTAATTGGTTCAACAATGTGATACTTTAATGTATAATTGGATAAGCAATTGGACTCTGTTATAGTACAGTGGTTTACCATAATTATTTTCCAATGCTGTGGTTTTTCTCATGGATAAAAACTTTGGGGGTTACAAATACTTAAACATCAACACTCTATACTTCTGAAAAGAGGGATGACACTAATTAATAGAGGAGCTGATTCAGCATTCTGACTCTGTAGGCAATATATACACATGGAAATTATTCCAAGCATGTTATGGTTAAATAAAATCTTTGGCAACTAGTAAAATGATGGGTGCTCTGATGGCATCCTGAATTTCTCTAAAATCTGACATGGCTTTGACATGTCTCCAGTGAGTAGAGACCACAAAAGGTCTATGGGATTCATCATCTAAGTAGAAAGGTATCAGTGAATGCATTGTTTTATTGAAGAAATATTTGAAGAGCTCAAAGGTTCAAAGGAAAAAGAAGCAACAAGCAAAACCCTGGGGTAGGGCAAAGACTGAGCAGGGCTTGGTGGTCTCACCTGTAACCCATTTGTGGAGGAGTCCAAGGCAGGAGGGTGAACCAGCACTACATAGTGAGGTTCTTTCACAAAGCAAAGAAAGATAGAAAAGGTCATTTGTCAGGCCACAAAGAGTGCAAATATTGGCAAGTTTGCCCAGCACTAAGAAAGACTATTCCTTGTTCACCAGGCAAAGTGCTGAGAGAAGGCAGAGGTGATGGGGGTAAACAAGAAGTAAGGAAGCATTGTGGTTGCTACAGTACATATTACTGTCAGGGGAAGATGGGACATAGTTTCTTGAAGACTTTGGCCATTGTTTGACTGGATACAGGCAGAACAGCTAGCTTTAGGTAGAAAGAGAAAGATTTTCACACTGGTTCAGGGCAGTTTCTGTAGGGGAGCCAGGATGCTTGTACTTTATGGACAAGTGCCAGGACAGAAAAACTATAAGGAAAGGCTAAGTTCATGGCTCACGACCATGTTAGGTTATAAGGAACCCGAGCGCCACACACCCCTATCCCATCTTTCATTGTTCTCATATGCAAGCTACCATAACTTATCCCCCCCTAACTCATCTTCCAGTCATTCCTTAGGGAAAGTTACTCTTTCCTTTCACCCCCCTGCTTGGAACTCTATAGAATCTACTTACTCTGCACACAAATGAAAACCCACACTGTCTAAGCAAATCTACATTTTGGTAATACATTTTTCAAATTAATTCCTGTTTTCAATTTCAGTAAGTGCCCTGCAAAGAGACCTCAATAATGCCATAATTGAAAATGATCTAAACAAAGCAATCTTGTGGCAGATATGGTGACATTCTGGATGGCTTCTCCCACTGTTTCAGAAGTCATGTTGATGCTACATTGAGAACATAATGACACTCATTAAGACGTTTTCCTCTGTCAGTTAGTAGAGCCTAAAACATAACTAAGAATACTAGAATTCAAAGTTAGATAATGCTTATTTTTAAAGATTATTTTATTACTTTATTTGTATGAACATTTTGCCTGCATATATGTTTGTGAACCACGTGTCCTACACCCACAGAGGGCAGAAGTGTTGTAGGATGACTACAAATGATGTTACAAATGGTTGAGATTCACCATATGGCTGCTGGGAATTGAACACAGGTGCTCTGCAAGAGCAAAATGTGCTTTTAAGCGTTGAGCACACCCCCTAGCCCACAGATTCAAAGGTATTTATAGTATGCACGTGTAGAACTGGGGACCATCCCCTGGGCCACTGACACGTGTGTCCTACCTTTAAACTCTTGGGATAGTCAGGTTCTGGTTAGAAGCTGCCAATGACTTGTAAGAAAGCTGCTGTGGTTAGCTGATGATACATGATATAGGAGACCTGGCTCAGATAGCATATGCTTCCAGACAGCATTTTCGTTGTTCAGAGACACCTTTCTCATATAAGGTATGAACCCACTCCAAATCTGTGATGTTTAAGTACAAACTCTGTTGCAGGATTTTCTCTGTCTAACCACATTAGCGTAGTGGCAGGCCTGTGATTGAATAGGAAAAAGGAGGTGAAGCTAGGAGTTTCGGGGACAGGGAGAGATAGAGAGGTCACAGGAGGGGAGAAGGAGAGAAGCCAACATGGAGGCAGATGAACAAGATGATGATCCTGATCCCATGTGGCTTAAAACAACCACAAGTAGGTAAGATTTTTACAAGGTTAGAAAAACTGGGTTAAAGCTTTATCTTTATCAATTGGCTCTGAAATTATTGTATTGGCATCTTGTAAATTGTGATCTTATTGTTATATAAATCTGATTGGATAATTAAGCTTTAAGGGTCCTGATCCCATGTGGTTTAAAACAACCACAAGTAGGTAAGATTTTTACAAGGTTAGAAAAACTGGGTTAAAGCTTTATCTTTATCAATTGGCTCTGAAATTATTGTATTGGCATCTTGTAAATTGTGATCTTATTGTTATATAAATCTGATTGGATAATTAAGCTTTAAGGGTCCTGTTTATACTGGGTGACTAGGTGTTGAGATGGCTGATGGTGAGGTGTGTGGGGGGGGGTTGTTTCATGAAAGCGAGATAAACTCACAAACAGGGAGAGAGTAGCTCAGTGGTGAGAACCCCAAGCAGAACCCCACCAGGACATGGTGTTTTGGCTCGCCACTAGAGTAGGACATGGACGGGCAGGGCAGGAGAGATGGCGAGATGACTTTTTTAATACTTCCTGCAACAAAACCCTGACCTTTAATCTGGAGAACTCGTCTCCTTTTCCAAGGGCATTTGGATGGGACTGCCCATCCATATCCATCATTCCAACTCTTATTACATGATGCATGCACGAATCTACCTGCCTTACTGAATAAGACTCCAGAAGACAAGGATTTTCAGCTTACATATCAAGATATCACTCATAAAACTGAGTAGTACAGAGCCTAGAATGAATGTGTGCCTGATAAAGTAGTTGAGAGCAATACCAAGAGAATCATATTTAAAAAATGAAAGATTAACTTAACTTTCCTATTTCATTCCTTTCCTTTCAATAATTTATTGACCTTAACTTATAAAAACAGAAACACTCACCCAGAGAAATGTTTATGTAAGCTCTTTCTTCTGTATTTTGCTGTATAAAACTGATAATAAAAAAATATATCGTACAGGGTGTGGTGGTGCACACCTTTAATCCCAGCACTCAGGAGGCAGAGGCAGGCGGATTTCTGAGTTTGAGGCCAGCCTGTTCTACAAAGTGAGTTCCAGGACAGCCAGAGCTATACAGAGAAACCCTGTCTCGAAAAACCATATATGTGTGTGTGTGTGTGTGTGTGTGTGTGTGTGTGTGTGTGTACGTGTATATATATCCTTTTATAAGCGCGACCAGTTTTCTACTCAGATACTCGTTCTTTAAGGAACACATTGATTGGTTTTCTCCCTTTTGAAGGCAGCTTGCCGTTTACTCCAGGTTAGTCCCACATTCTACAAAACATTCAAATGACTGGGAATCATTTTTCCTACTGTATTCCGTTACAGAACTAGAGAAGCATCAATAGTCAAGACAGCTTGAGCATCCCATGGGGGAATTAATCATTTCCCCATATCCTTGCGATAACACACTCGATGTGCAGGGGGAGCCGTGTCAGAATCCACACAGATCAGCACTTCTAGCAGAAATCCTCTTAACACTTCCTCCCTGAAAATCATTTGAAGCAGATCAAGTGAGATGACTACAGATACATTTTTTAAAAATCTCTTTTCAAAAGTTTTATAGAAACAGAACTCGCTTGGAGGAACCATCACATATTTTGGTGTGTTGAACAGGAATAAAGACTTTGGTTCAAGTTTTTTGCAAACTTTGTCACTTTGCTACAGACCTTCCATCAAATAATGAAGCATCTGTGAGGAATTTCAACTTTTATGGCATCAGAAAGAAGAGAGCCTTGATGTGAGCACTGTCACAGCAAGCTGAGTCACGTTTAGCTTCTGGGACTTAAGACAGAGATGGAGCACTCCAGTACATCAAATCCCAGTACAGTCAGAAGCGCTGCTATGCCATGTACCACTAAGGAATAAAACCCTGACGACCAAACTGCAACACTCTTGACACGTTACATTTTGGTCTCAGAGATGTTGAAATGTGAAGCAATGTATATCTTGTGACCAGAACACTATAGAATTACAGCCGTGCTTATGATTTGACACATTGCAGTAATAATAGTGGCGATAAAAGTACATCATGCTATTCTTGAATTTGATATGTTTGAGCAACCTGCCCCCACATTGGTCCACAGCTAATTTGGGGATAACCAGATTACTTGCTGCAGCTCATAGTCTTCCTGTGGCAACTTTCTAAGGGTCTTCTAAGGTGAGTTACTAGATCAAATATGGAAGCCCTTTTAAATTTTGATTTTAGACAATTAAAAACACATATGACTAGAAAAATGGCTGTGAGTAAAGTGTCTGATATATAAGCATGGAGATTGAATTTGGTCCCCAACACCCAGGGCAGAAGATGGGCCTCTGTACTCTCAGATTCCAGCATCTCGTCTGGTGAGCCAGTCTAGTTGAATCAGAGAGCTTCAAATCCAGTGAGACACTTTTAGACAATGAAGTGATAATAGAAGGTATCTGGCATTGACCACCAGGCTTTCCCATGTGTACAAAAAAAGAATATACATGTGCATGTACACACACACACACAGTTTTTGGTATAAGTATGGCCCTAGATGATTCGTGAAATGTTGCTATGTCAAACAATTAAATAAATGTCTTACTAACAATGAATGTACCAAATGTGGCAACTGTGCTCTAATGAGAGTTTGGATGGCCTTTGACATTTCCATGTGCTTTCACTCGTGGATGATAATTTGCTTACTCTAATAAGTCTCTGTTAATACCCTACTCGCTCCTAGCAGCAACCAAGAAGCTAGAGATTACTGTGCAGTTATAGAACTGAAGGGTCTAGGCTCTGTTTTCGACATATGTCATTAGAATTAACCATCAGGGCCTTCAGCTCTGACTATAACTTTTTGTATTTGGTGAGGTCAATAGGGCCACAACATGGATAGCACTAAGGAGCCATCAAAGGAGGTATCTTGTTCTTGGAAGCAACTTGCTGAGCTGGTCAGTGGTCACTCGTGAGGACAGCGTGTCTAGCCTAACACTGATAATAAACAACAACAGTGACAACAGCCAAAAGTAACATAGTTAATTAGGCATTGACTTTCCCTTCTTGCAGCCTACTCTGGAAATTCATCTCCAAATGAAACTTCCCTACTATGGCTCACACAAGGCAAATCTGCCTTTTGGGTAATCTATTGCTTAAGATCATGGAGTTCCTACTTGTTAGTCTGGCAACAGATTTCTGTGACCACATTCTTAGGTTGCCTCAGATACTTTTCACAAACTTCTGCAGGTTTATACTTCCTAGTCTCCATGATGGCTCTTGTAAGGAACAAGTCTTGCCCTCCCAGGCTGTCCCAAGCCTCCAAGTTCCTATAGAGACTGCAACCTCCTGCGCTAGTTAGCATCATCAAGGTACTTAGACAAATCTTGCCTTCCAGATGCCCCTTTGACTTACAGTAAACAAAAGTAAAGCACTCTCCAATGGGGTTTGCAAAGGACAGATGTGATACAGGTCCTTGGTTGTTATCTGTGAATTCAAGCAACTACTGATCAGAAATAGCAGAAAACAAATGGCGTCTCTACTCACCACAAGCAGAATGACTATTTTCACATCATTTGTGCTGTATTAGGATTTGTAGATAATTTGCAAGAGGGAACGTATGTCAGATTATATGCAAAGGTTATATGCAAATATATGAATTTTGTATCTGAGACTTAAACAATTCTAGATTTTGGTACCCTACGAAAAGCTGCTGTCACCATGGATACAAGTTAGCAGCCATGCTTCTTGTTCATATAAGAGCTCTTACCTATACACATTGTCCTCTTTCCTTTAAAAGTTCAGGGTTTTTGTTTTTGTTTTTGTTTCTTTTCAAATTCTCTAAACACTGAATTAGAATCCTTGGTGTGTCTTTTAAGGTGTGTCTTCTAGCAAGTCCACTAGTAATGCAGGGTTTAGCTGTTTTTCAGAAAACCACAAGCTTCCAACAGGAATCTTCAAAAGTTTTATTAATAATAGTCATGTCCAACAGAACTTCTCAAACATGTTTAGTTTGTGCTATTGGTTCCCTAGTTCCTGTAAATAATGTCTAAAACTGCCATCTGTAAGGCATATGATACCAACAGAAGGATGCCTAATAAACCAGGAAGCATTAATGTTCTAAATTATTTGGCATCAGCTGGTACGGTCTGTGTTGACAAGGCTGCTTTAAGCTTGATTTCTGTGTCTTCCTATGGCAATGCCACAGTGGGAATGCCATGTTCTCCAGCTCCTTGTCTTCCCCATCAAACTGTTAGAAGACGGATTTATAACAGACCTAAAGGTAGTAGCAAAATGAAAATTAGTTCTCGGATAGAATAGCAATCCCATTTGACTTGCCCATAGCAACTGTGTCATATCTGCTTCTACGAGCAAGAAAATGACTTCTTAATGTACTTTTCTTCCACTGAGAAGAATTAAATCTGTGTGGCAAAATGGAAAACCAGTGTGCTGGCAGCCAAATTCTGAAAGGAAGATCCATGACCCTCATAAAGATATTTGTGGCCTAGTTCTATGCTAATGAGCCTCATTTAGGCTCAGACTTGCTCGGTGTGGAAATACAGCCCTGCTGGAGAGCGAGGATATCTTTCCCATACTGTGTTGTCTTCCACATCAAAGTTACTTTGAGACAAATGGGAGAAATTCTCTGTCTGCTACAGGCTGCCAAGGTGGAATCCCTGAAGTAGGATGAGGTATTGGGGGTTCAAGAAAATGAATATTGCTATTTTAGTTGGAAATTTTTATTAGTATTGTGTATATTGTATGTAGCTGGGGTTAGTAGATCCACTCATGCGTGTGAAGGTCAGAGGACAAGTGTGTGGAGTGATTCTCCCTGTTCATTTTACATGGTTCCCAGTGATCAGCTTGCCATGTTTGTATGTTACTCTTTCAGTCTGAATGTTTTGCTGAGCTCACAAGGTTATTTTCAAAGTATCCATGTTCAAGGTGAGTATATGTGCACTGAAGTGTAGATAGTAGCTATGGAATTGTGTAGATTCTCCAAGATTAAGGGCTGGTTAGGGACAATGCTGGCACCTAGCATTATCTACCTGGATAAGTTAATTAATCTCCTCCAGGGCAGATGGAGTTAGATAGTGTCTGCCTACCCATGGGAAGCTGTAACGGTTGTGTGTGACATAGTGATCAGCAGAGACACTGCCCCCCACACACACATTAGAAGTGTTGGCCGCCATTGGCTGCACTATTAAGCAATCCAAGTCAACAAAACACGAATCGCTACACTGTGCACCTGTGAACAAGCCTCATCTATAGATTATGACTGTACTTATATAGCCACAGGAAGGAAAGGTTTGATAATAAAACTGAAATATAATAGGAGATTAAACTCAATGAAATCCAGCTCTCTGATAGAATTGACATGTGTTCACTATATACAGAAATCTTACACATATACATGCTTGTAAATATATATATGCATACCATATGTAAATATATGTGGATATGTATTATGTATGCTAATACACAGAGACATACACACACAGAATGCTCTAAAAAGGAACTTAATTAACTAAGTTGTTAATAGTCTATACTGTTTTCCCATAGTTCCCATTACAGCAGATGCACTTGGATTCACAATGCTGCCACTTCTTAAAAGAAAATAGAAAAAAAAAATCTGATAATGAAAAATGAATTCATTCACAGTTTAGACAAACTTGAGTGTCTAACTCCTGAATTTCTTCAAGTCACGGTGCTTCTAACTCCTTGGAGCTCATACAATACAATGAAAGCCAGAGAGAATGAATGGTAGGTAAAGTGTAGGCCAGACTGAAGGATGACCAGAAAGGATGGCTGGAGACAAGGCATAATCAGTAGCAGAACAGTGCCTGAGAAGCAGAAAGAAGCATGGAGTCCATGGTGAATGGTGGGACACCATCCCCACCAACCTTCCACTTTACCCAGCCTCAGGCTGTCACAGGCTTCTCAGGCAAGCACAAAGCAGCCACGGCTCCAGTACAGCCTACCCTTGTTATTCTATTAGAGAAGCGAGAAATGTCAAATCTTACGTGAAACTCTTTATTTTCGAAATTGGGCAATTAATGTAATTAAGATACACCTACAGGCCTCTAATTTGCAAATTATTTTCACTCTTCCTCTCTCCCCCAGTGTTATTAAAAGAAAATCTCACGGACTCTTTAATGAGCCTATTCTATTTTCTTCCTCCAAAGCTCCAGAAACATGACAAAGAAGAGGACTCACCAGCCTTTTGGAGATCTGAGGAGGAGATGGCTGCAGAGGCCAAGGCTCTGCGGGTCTACTTTCAGGTAAACATTGTCAAAGTACCTTTTATTCTCCTGCTTTAGTGAGTAGCTTCTTACTGCCTCTGTCTGCTAACCTAGGCCTAGGCCTCGAAGTCTCTACCCTCTGTACAATCTTGTCTAGGCTTAGAATGTTTTCAGCCTCTAAGACTTGCTGCTGAGTAAGCTCGCCCTTTCTAGTTCTCTCTGAACTCTGGCTGGCTGGTTCAACAAAGCTCAACCTTCTCTCCAAGCTGACTGGTTCATTCTGGCCTTTGTCTAGGCCTCTTAATTGCTCTGCTTGGTCTCAAAGTAACTCTAGCAATTATTCCTAATCTTCTGGTTCCATCTCATTCTCTGGATCATTCTGTCTTTTCCTGTGTCAAGCTTGTTCTCTTTTCAGCTTGGCTCTATAAAACTCTCCTGATAAAACTTCCTCCTTCCCCCTCTCTGCTCCTCTCCTCTCCCTCTCAACTCCACTGTCCTCTCTACAAACTCTACTGTATTCTTGTACTGTACTCTCTTTTTCGGTACTGTCCGTCTCTCCCTAAGAAGCTTCCATTTCCTCCCTCTTGAGAGTTGGACATATCCTATTTGGTCAAATCTTTCTCTGATTCATCACTTTTTCTGTAGCTCAATTAGACATCACTTTTGAACATGGGTGATTTCTTCTACAAACTAACTTTACCTTCATTGTTTGTGATTAAAGGTGAGTGCCTGCTAGAGGGATTAAAGGTGTGTGCTAAAGACTGAGCCGTACCCTAACTAGAAACAGGTTCACATATCCGGTGACATGATGAGTCTCAGAAAAGCAAAAGCAATGACTGGGAAGGAGGATGGATATATAGCAACAACAAGTCTCCCAAAGGGGATGACAAAAAAATTAAAAAAAAAAAAAAAAAAAAAAAAAAACGTGAAAACTGAGGAAACCCCTTGACCCATACAGGACTTACCTACATCTTACCATTGTAGGAATGGCCAGGAGTCTGGAGGGAAAGTTATAAGATTTCCAGGGTCTTGTGTCCTGGAATAACAAATTGAACCAGGAGCTATGGTGAGTGGTAGAGATAGGGGTAACTTATAATAAGGAGAACACTTCAAAGTGAGCAAGCACGCTAGAGAGCTGGAGAGACTATAGGCTCTATGAGGAGAGTGGCAAACCTTTCTGGGCCATCTGTGTAACATCAGCCTCTCTGGAACTTAGAGACTGTTCACGTAACTCTTGCTACTGTGTATTATTATAATTGCTTACTTCATTGCAGATCTATCATTATACTTTATATATTAACTTCTAGTATATGTATAGAACAAATTACTTAGAGGATTAGGCACTATCCTAGGTTTGATGCGTCTACTGGGGATCTTGGACAGAATCCCTTGCAGGTGAAAAGAAAACTGTTGTATACTGCTTTGATATGAAATGCAAAGTAGTTCAAAGGCATGTGTATTAATTGGCCAATCTCTCCCCAGACTGACTTTTAAAATACTTTAACTGCTCAGTGACCCAGAGGGCCTTTCCCTCTAGTGTCCTGTTGCCAGTACATCAAGTTTGGGACAATGTCAGGCTAGAAAGGGCACACTGAGGCCTCCTACCAAGTGTGTCCAGGTACTTTTCTCCACCACAAAAAGTGTCCAGAGATAGAACAACGTGAGGTATGAGCTGAGAGGGAGGATTGCTTAGCGGTTAAGGGAGGAAATCCAGAAATCAGTCAAGATTGTCTATAAGAGCATTGACCTGGTTTTCTCTTTCTGTGATTTTTGAATGTTTCAGATTTTTTTCTTTTAATTTTCCCACAAAATTCTATGTAATTTTTGGATGTGTACAGCAAGCAGTTTTCCAAGGCCCAGGGTAGGATGGTCATGAAGCAAAGAATACGCGGTGTCCTCACCAGGCCATGGTGGTTGCAGTCATTACGGTAGCCTTGTGCTGCCCTACAGGTGGTCTCTGTTTTCTCTGCTCCTCCTGCCCCTTAACTCAAGCATGCTGCAGCAGCCAAGCACTGCAAAGCGCAGCTCATTCTGTCATGCATGCACCAAGTCAGAGCTCCGTTCATTCTGTCATGCATGTGCCGAGTCAGAGGTCCTTTGCCTGAAGGAACACAGTGAAGTGTAGCAGAAGCTATTGCTTGTGTTTTATTTTTAACCTTTCCCTCTGTTCACCTTATATTCTGTCTGAAGAGAAAGGGTTGGTAATAAACACCAGCCTCTGGGATAGACCAAACACTGTTTTCTGTTCAATTCCTTTTCAGAAGTCTGGTGAAATGAGGGTCCCACATCTTGAGGCTCAATTTATTAGGCTGGAATTGTTTTTCTGGCTTCCTACACAATGGGTATTTTGAAGTAGAGGCAAGGAAGGTCTAAAATTTTTCAGAGGTCTTTGTGGCATTATAAGGGTCTACATCAGAATAGGTCATCTACATGCATTAAGATTTTAACTCCTAACCCAAGATTCTTAAATGACTGTTACCTGCTTCTGCACTGAGTCCTGAATTTACCTATCTTCCAAGTGAATTCATTTAACTAGCAACTCTTCCCAGAAAGACATTTGTCCTTGACAGTCATACAAATCATTGGGCACCATGCCTATTCATTGTTTTAATTAACTAAAACTTGCATCTCTCTTTAATGGGCTTTTGTTCAGACTAAATAAATGGCCTGTTGGGAAACCTGATATAGGTATCGAGACTACAAAAAAAAAAAAAAAATACAGTAGCCCCTGTTACTGATAAGAAGAGGGAAACCTTAAACCGTTGTTCTTCAAATATTACCAAGAGCACTGCTGCAACTTGCAATACAAAGGAACTAAATATACTTCCCTGAAGACATATAGTCCTTAAATTAGTCCCTTTGTTTATTTGATATTGGACTTTCCATTTTCAAATTCCATCTTTATACTGAATTTGTATGCAGAAAAATCTAGACGAATGAGGTACCATTTGGATTTACTTAGACTTAAGAAAGTATCTCATGTTTATGTAAAATTAAGATGACCGTCACTTCACTAGGCTTACCTGATAATACAGTCAGCAGTATGTCTGCCTTGGGCAAGATGACTAGAAGGACTTGCTTTGTTGCTACTCTACAAAACCTTGAAATTCCCAAGAGGCATAGTCAGAGTTGGGATGGGGGATCTGGGAGGGATGACAGTCATGAATAGTTACTGAGAAGGCACAAGGAAATATCCTATTACTATAAAACCCAAGCTCAGCCATGCTACTCTTTTTCTGTGTTCAGTGGTTTAGAAGAGGCAACATTCACAATATCAACAGAAAAGTTGAGCCTGTTACACTGCTTACTGCTCCAGTAACTTCATATTTCCATCACCAGCTCCTATGGTGGCCCTCAAGAGGTCCTCTTCTGCCCTTCTAGGAGCCTTTCTGGTTTCCTTAGAAAGAGAGCACTTTCTCATCTACTACGGAGTTCCTTTACCTATCTCTCTGCCACCCCATGCAAGGTAGTAGAAACAAAGTATTTCCCTATTTCACGAGTGATTTGGCCCAGTTATGAGCCAAGTCAGCAAGTAGTTTGCAGGTTAAGGGTGCTGATTCCCATGAGGCTACCCTCCTTCCTGGTTATTCGCCCATCTGACCATGTGCCTGAGCAATATTACGTTGGGTAGGTCCGTTCTACATTGCTCCTTCCCTTTCCTCATAATTTCTGTCTTTTGTGCCACCCAAGGTACTGCTGGCTTAGTATTTCCTTGACTCACATTTTGCATTGCAGTACATTTATCTTAAGCTCCATAGCCTTGCCTTAGTGAAAGAAAGAACAGTTTCTAGTTAGAAGTATAAATATAAATAGAAGAGAGATACAGTGCTTATGAAATGCCCACTCTCTGTAGTTGCTCACCTAAAACTACCAAGACTGAGCTTCATTCTGTCATATAGAAAGTGAGGCCAGTCTCTCTTCAGCTTAAATTCCATCACCAAACTGAAACCCTGCAATTGCCTACTTGATCTACTTAGAAACATTGAAAGAAAATAATTTTTCAGAGATTTAAATATTATTCCCACCTTTGGAAAATGAACAGTGAAGATCAGAATTCAAGCTCAGAGTCAGCTGACCCAGACCTACAGCTCCCAGCAAGTGGATAAGATAAGGTCCAGGGGAGAACACAGGCTCCTATATACCCCTGCCAATCAGAACACAACTAGGTCTCCATTTCTTGGGAAATCATGAAAAGCAAATACTACTTTGCTGTCCCAGTCAAATCAGGAATATACTGGTCGCTGGGTGAAGCTCTAACTGTCTTGATGCCTACCTGACAGATCCCTGATGAGACTGGGTTACTTTGGTTCCAGGAAGTCTGTGCCTCCTCTCTGCCTCTGTGAATTTATGCATTGGCTCCCTGCACATCGAGCTGATGGCCAGGGTGGACTTTGTGGTGTGTCTCTTGAGTCTTTCTAAATCACGTTAGATGATGGTTGGATCTGTATCTCCTATCTTAACCTTGCCTGCTTTCTGAAGTGTGATGAATCTCCATGTAGGTATTTAACACTTGGATTTGCTGCCTCTCTCATTTTAATTCAACATGATGTGTCCCAGTGGGACATGATGCTGTCATCACCTCCTCCCCACTGGAACCAAGGGATCTCTGCTGGAAGATATGCAAATATCAACTCCCAACTTGGACAGGAATTGAAAGCAAGATTGGTTTGCACAGAGGGTTGTGTCAGTGAGATCCTTCATATTTCATCACACTCTCTTAGGGGTGTGTCATTACGCTATAGATAGTTGGTTGTCTCTCATTTGCTTATAACAATGCAGGGCAATTTTAAAGCAAATGAGTCAGCCCCAAACAGCATTATTAATAGTTTCAGATATCAAGAGAGATTTTGTCACCAGAGTTTTGTTTTGTTGTTTGTTTTTTCTTTTACTTTTT
>NC_034597.1:1738774-1742443 GCF_900095145.1 Mus pahari | reverse complement strand
GGGTTTCTCTGATAGCCCTGGCTGTCCTGGAACTCACTTTGTAGACCAGGCTGGCCTCGAACTCAGAAATCTGCCTGCCTCTGCCTCCCAAGTGCTAAGATTAAAGGCGTGCGCCACCACTGCCCGGGTGTTTGTTTTTTTCTTTAAGCCACTATAATTCCAGCCACTGGACAATTACTGACAGCCACAGGTAGCAAAGGTGGATAAGATCTGTCAGGTTGTCTCACGCTCTAGTCTACAAATTATGTCTCTTAAAATCTACCCCAGTACCATAGAGAGGGTCTGCCTTTCACAGGAACAGATACCAGTGAGAAAGACCCAAGGGATTCGTGGAAGAAATTTGGGGGGAAGAGGTGGCCTTGAAGTTTATCTTGAGGGATTTAGTCTGGATCCCCAGGGGGAGGAACTCCCATTAATAGGAATTAAACTATCCATCTGTCCTCCTCGGTCATCCCTTAATTGACATGATCACAGCTTTGCTTTAGCATGGTATAGTTAGAGATGGTGCTGCCGTTCAGATGGAAGATATTTGAGTAATGTTCATCTTTCATTTTGCCAGGAAAACACACAATGATTTAAAAGAACCAAGAAAATAGAATTTTTACTTTTGTTTCTAGTTCTTGTTTCTGTTGCATAATTCGGTCCCCTTCTCCCTTTGTGTTACATTTATAGAATATGTTTTCAATTGAAAGGACATAAAGATAAACATAAACCAAGTCCCTAGGGCTTGAGGATGATAATACATAGAATCATCTGGAAGTAATCAAATATAAAGCCCCATGAAATGACTTATCCAGAATGCCAAGTTGGTCACTCTTTTAAGTTGTTATAGCTGTCCATAAGACAGTCTACCCCAATATTCAAAATAGGCTTTATGTTTGGTTTAATATTTTGCTGGGATCATACTTAGACCAAATAGTTTAGGTAAAAATATTTCGGAGGCCACTAATGGCTAAAAGTTCTTAGATAGCGGTGAGGATAAGGGATAGACTTTTCTACCAAGCTGTATCTCTGCCCATAAAAGAAATGGGTAGTATCACAGGTTAATTTTTCTCCTTGTGAATTTTATAACTTCCTGGGCCACCAACATAAAATTATTTCCAGGAAAGTATGACCCTAAAATAACTATGAGTTGTAGGCTTAAAAAAGGACTCAATGGTTAGGTACACTTGCTGCTTTTCCAGGGGACCGGAGTTGAGTTTCCAGCAGCTCATAGTTATTCTAGCTCTAGGATATCCAGCATCCCCTTCTGGTCTCCAAGGGCACACACACACACACACACACACACACACACACACACACACACACACACACACACACACACACACACACACACACACACACACACACACACACACACACACACACACACACACACGGAGGGGGAGAGGGGGAAAGGGAGAGAGAAAGAGAAACAGAGAGACAGAAAGAGAGAAAGATACACAGAGAGAGAAAGAGAAAAAGATACAGGGAGAGAAAGATACACAGAGAGAAAGAGAGAGAGAGCAAGAGAGAGAGAAAGATGCACACAGAGAGAGAAAGAGAGAAAGATACACACACACACACACACACCCCAAATCTTTAAAAACAGAATTTTAGGCTTTTTACTTGCATCTAGTAAAATGGAAATACAGTAAAACATAGCTCTCTATCTCTGTCTCCAGAAATGGATGGCTGCACATTCATCAGCATGCTCTGCTATATTGTAAAACCTCCTTAAATGAATCTGTTCTGTCAGTAGGCTTTTCTTTCTCTACTTGTTTCTCTCACCCCTGACAGTCTTCTCCTTCCAGTGTATGAATTCTGTCTTCCCCTGACTCCTTCCTTTCTAGCAACAGAGACTTCTGGAGAGCATGGGAGGTTAATCTGAGGGAAGGCAATGAAAATTCACATTAATAATCCTTGACCTCGCCACATAATAATAGCTAATGTTCATTCACCTCACCTGTGCCTACAGTGCGCCTCGGCCGCCTCTTCATAGTAATTGCTGCATTACTTTGACATGCACGAACATCACTCAAGTTATCACATCACTCAACTTGGATTATCCACACTAGACTCACCAGCAAAAGTAGTGCCTTCTGGTTTTAACTCTTCTCCAGTGAGCTAAAATATAGCTCAGTATATCCAGTTCTTGAGTTGTAGGTATTGGAAACTGAGTATTTTATTTATGAAGTTGTCCTCTGCTCATGGCTTCAGAGTGGGATTCTACCTATATAGATAATCATTAGGATTTATAGGATTTGGAACACGGCAAGTGTCTCGAGTGTTGCTATGATACCCTATAACATAGGCAAGGAAAGGTCTATTTTGATTAATGATTCCAGAGAGATGGTATCTATTGTGTCATGGAATGCATGGCAGCAGGAGGCAGGGGCAGGAATCTTGCTGATAGAATTTTCACTTCTAAATAGGCAGGGAAAGGCACCAGGGAATACAGCAAGGCTATAAGCCCTCAAAGCCAATCCCTAGTGATGTATTGCATCCATAACCTTCCTAAACAGTGACATCAACTGGGGACAAGCCTCCAAATTCTGGAGCTCCAGGAGACATTTCTCATTCTAAGAAATTCTAAAAATTCTAAAAATTCTAAGAAATGTCTAAGAAATTCAAGATGCCTCTTTAAAACCAACAGTATGATACTTTCATTGGTGAGCTAAAGTATTAAATCTTTTAATAAAATGAAAGTAAGTAGAGAAAGATAATGGAAGTGAAAGTTCTTTGTGAAAGGCACAATGATGACTCTCAAGCTAAAAATTCTTAAGCAGTGGAAGTATTTTTCTCAAATAAAATTTGCCAAAACATCTGCAAAAGTCTCAGATGATGTAAGAAAATACTAAGTAGAATTATTATAAAATCAAACAAAAACCACAATAGCATAATGAGTAGATTTAGTGCCAAATTTTTCATAAACAAAGGGGATAGTCGACTTAACCATCCACCATATGAAAGTAATGGTATGAACAATAGTGAGACAGAGAGACAAAGAAGAAAAAATAGAAGTATAATGGAAAAGTCCAATATATATTTATTTACAAATCTGTATAAGATCCAGAATTTTAGTGGAAATTATGTTTTAGGGGATAATGCCTGAGAAACTTTCCAAACTGCAGGGAAAAGGCTGTGTGTACTGGTTTATACAAGTAATCTACGCTCTAAGGATGCTGAGATAGGAGAACTATTTGACCATAGGTATTTAAAACACCTAGGCAGCATAGGGAGATGCTGTCTCACAAGAAGGGTTGTTAGGGCTATAGCTCACTCTATAGAGTTCTGGCTAAGCATACATACAGTGAAGGCTTTGATCCTAACGAAGTATAAAGCTGGGTATGGTGGCACACCCTGGTAAACCTCAATAGTCTGGAGGCAAAAGCAAGAGAATCTAAGATTATCCTTATATGCCCCCCCCTCTCTCTCTGAGTGTGTATGTGTAAAGTCCAAAAATTCAAGATTATATCCAAGCCATAGGAGGGAAAGAAGGAGAATCTCCATGAAGATGTACAATAATAAAACTGCAGCAAAGTATAAGGAATCTTTTAGACTTAAGAAATGTGTATTTTCCAAGGCAAGGCCGGGGCCAAGTAGTGGGAGTGGGTGGGTAGGGGAACAGAGGTGGGGGGAGGGGTATGGGAATCTTTCGGGATAGCATTTGAAATGTAAATAAAGAAA
>NC_034597.1:1735474-1738308 GCF_900095145.1 Mus pahari | reverse complement strand
AAAAAAAAAAAAAAAAAAAAAGAAATGTGTATTTTCAAAGACAAATACAATAACAATAACAACAAAAACAAAAAACTATGAAAATCAGTAGACCATGATATTTCTGTATCCAAGAGAAAATACCTGGTAAACTGGAGACTTCCGTATCCACAGAGTCCATGAGTGCCCCATGAAGGCTACAGTTTAGATCTTCAGTGTTCCCTAGTGCCTGGCACAGGTTAAAGAACTAGTCTCATTCTGGCACGTTTGGGAGGTGACAGAAAACAGGAACTGAGTATAGTAAGATGTCTTAGGTCATGCTCCTGAACAGAACTATAGGATCAGGGTCTTTATCTTTCACCGGTTGCAATGGAGAATGCCTTTACTCTAACATGCTCTTTAGGAATAAACCCAAATACAAGATTGACTGTGGACTAAACCTATGAGCCCAAATGAAACTTTTCTCTTTATGAGTTGGTTATCTTAGGTATTTTGTAGGAAGCTAACAATGGATGAGGATGAAGTAATCTTTTTTTACTGACAAACCTAAGACACTTTATCATCAATAGATATATTAAAGGAATTACAAAGAAAAAGCAATAAAACAAAACAAAAAAAGAAGCTATTCTCAGCTGAATGAAGACAGTTAAAACTTCTAAGCAAGCATTTAGAGGGTAATTTTCTTTTAATTATGACTTAATGCATTTATTGAATAAAATAGCAGCTGAAAGGTATTATAGAAACCATTCTGAACAGTTAGGGAACTATGAAGTTATACAAAAGATGATAATAGAGATTAACACAACAATGGCAGACACATATACAATCATATAAAAAGATCAAAAAGACCAAGTCCTGATTCATTGAAAAGAGAAATCACCAAGGAAATCCAATGTGAAAAAGAAAAAGACGAATTTCTGTATAGTCAGTGCAGTTGCTTAAAAGAGTAACAAACACTAGGGCAGAACATTTAAAATTTTGGATTAAATAGTCAAGTTTCTAGAAAAATATGACTGATTCAAATTCCACAGATGTAAACGATTATATGAACAATTTAATAATGATTAGAGAACTCAAGCTGCTTTCCAGCAAATACATTGCAAGGCTCAGACAAATTTACTGGTCGAACCTGTCATGCAGGAGAGAAGAAAGAATGATCCTTAAACACTGCCAGAGCAGGAATGGGAAGGAAAGAAAAATTCTGTGAGTTACTCTGAAACCAAACCAGCCAGGAGAAATACAGAAAGAAATGTACATCCTAATGGTACTTGGAAAAGATGAAGTGCTAAGTGATGCCAGATAAATGGGGGGCAGACACACATGGGTTATGTGTTCATACAGTTATCAAGAGGGCAATATTAGTGATCAGTATGAATTCTGCATTGTGGTACAGTATTAAATAATGCCTTCCCTCAGAGTAGTCAAAGAGAAAATGAGAGGATCAGCTCAGAAGATGTGGATTAAACTATAGATCAAAATATCATCTACATAAATATTGAAGCTTTGGTACAACTGTAAGGGGATTTATAAGTAATGATGAAAGGTTGTCAATCCTGGTTTGACAATGATATAAGAATGATCATTGTTGACATTTGTACTATGAAATGTACTCATGGTGCCAGCACACAATAAATGAGAAGGAATGAGAGATGAATAAAACTGTCATTATTTGTGGGCAATATGATAATATACTCACAAACTCCCAGTATGGGGAATTTATTAGAATTAGTCAATAGACTTAGAAAGATCTTTCAACATAAAAATAATGTACACAGTTTCAATTTCTCTATATTCACAGTTAGAAAGGAAAATGTTTTTTAAAATCTTCTAGATAAAAAGTATAAAATGTTAAGAAGCATCAAAGATGAATTAAATAAACCAAGAGATTAATTAACAATTTTATGAAAACTCAATTTTCTTCAGTCACTTTTTAAATTCAGGGGGATGCAAACCCAAAGTTTCATGATTTGGTTTTGGTGAAAGATAACAAATTAACCCTAAACTCATTGTAGAAATGTAGCTGTACAAACCTAAACAAACAACCACCACCACCAACAAGAGCCAAGCTTAAAACTTCTTTGGGGCTTGTTCTAGAAGATATCAGGACTTAATTACAACAAGGCCACAAGACTTAAGAGAGCTTGATGATATTGGCAGAAATCTAAGCAGACCGGCAGGACAGTGTAAGAAGCCAGAATGAGATGCAGGCATATCTGAACACTTGATTTATGAGAAAATGATACCACAAGCCTCTGGGGAAAGGAAAATCTTCTCAGCAAATGGTTCTAGGAAAATTGGCTATCCACATAGAAAACGAATAGAGTGAAGCCCTGCCTCACAACGTGTATAAAGGTTGTTTCCAGGTAAATTTTAACTCAGAATGTGCAATATAAAAGCAATAGAGGTTTTGAAGACAGTCTAGAGATTATCTTCATAATTTGCTATAGAGAAAAGCTTTAACTAACGAGGCACCAAAAAAAATCTCTTTGAGTTCAACAAGAAAAGGTTAACAAATTGATTTTAAAGGGGAATTTGACCACCCCCACCCCCACCCCCAAAGAATGTTAGCCAGGAGCAAAATGTAGCTTAGATCAGAATGAAGTCCCAGACTTGCTTATGGCAGTTATCAAAGTTTCTGCAGACAACCTGTAGTAAGTGCTTACAATAATATGGAAGAAGAGAACCACACAACTCCCCAGATCAGGCAACATTCTATTCCAGTGCTTATGGACACTCACTGAGATGGCAAAATTAGAAGGTAATGCATGAAGCAGCCACTATAGTGGTCAGGTACTAAGAATGAAATGGGAAGGGAAGGGAAGGGAAGGGAAGGGAGGGGAAGGGAAGGGAGGGAA